>NC_057801.1:338033678-338333678 GCF_018294505.1 Triticum aestivum
CGCGGGAGGGACCAGGGGAGGAGGAGGCAGCCAGGCAGGGAGGAGGTGGCCGGGGCGCGTGGCCGCACGCGCCGGGCGCGTGCCCGTCCTCCTGGCAGAGGAGGAAGGCGACAGGGGGGTAGCGGTGGCGGGCTGGGCCGCTGGGGGAGCTGGGCCGGCTGGGCTGGATAGGTAAGCGCCAGGTAAGCTTTGCTCTTTTTATATTTTTATTTTTTTGTTCTGTTTGTTTTATTTAATTTATTTTGCCACTGTTTTGAATTAAAAATAATTCAAACAATGCCAAAAACTCCTCTGAATATTTTATATTGCTAGATGGACTTTTCCAAAAGCTTATAAAATATATCAGGGGTATTTGAAATTATATTCTAATTATATGAATATAATTCAAATTCAAATAGCTAATGAATTAAATCCAAAGTCCCAAAAATAATTCCTTAAAAATGTTCAATATTTTGGTTGGGACCAGAACCCTTACCAAAAATTATCAAACATTTAAGGAGAGCATTTTGGAGCAATGAATGAGATTTCTAGGGTTTTGCCCCTCTTTTATTTAAGTTTTGAGGCTTCCAATTTCCCTCAGTTCAAATTTCAGAATTTAAACATGATGCACACACCAGACAGCACCAGAAGCTAGGGATGTGACAACTCACCCCCACTAAACAAGAATCTTGTCTCGAGATTCAAGCGTAGGGTAGGATGAAGGGGAAACGCAAACTAGTACAATCTTCATGATCCAGGTTGCACTTCAAATGAACGTTGATTTGAACACCATCTTTGTCTTGTCGTCTTGCTCTGAGAACTCCAGCTAATCATGACAAGAAGAGGAAAGGAAAACTCTGGAAGGATCGGTCTTCTCGAAGGTCGAACAACTCAGGATTAACTCACGGAATGAGACTTAGAACCATCTCTCGGGTTGAGACACGAGATACACATCAAGAGGGGTGGAAAGAAACGGATGACGAAGGTTCACTAGGTGGACAACAATTCCACACTTAAGAAGGTGGTAAACGATTGTCCACGTAGCGAGGAGTTGAGTTGCCATGATACCACGACGAAACATCCTGGAGGAGGGTGATTCGTAGATTATTTCCTTAAGTGGCAAAAAGAATTACCTTTGATTCAGAGATCATTGAAACCCTTTATACCAGCCTAAGGCAATTCTCAAACGATCGTTGGGAGGAGGTCAGTAGAATGGCATACTCAAACTTGGATGATGTGGATTACCTTGTTGAAGACAACGTAATGGATGAATTTGCTTATCACCGGAAATGGAAGAGACCCATGGTAGAATGGCACATTGGCGGTGCAAGCTGGGAACAAAATGCAAATGCTGGGAATGATTCTGGTAACTGGGGAAGAACCCAACATTAGAGAGTGAATTCACTGTTGGAGTGGTTATAGCATAACCGACGAGACTAGGAGCAATCCCGGTTAGTGCCGGCGATAATACCTAGCGCTTGTGCGTGCTCTCAAGAACTTGAGCATTTCCACAATCATCAAGGTTTTATCAACAACCGCGTCAAGGGTGCTGACAACAGAACATACTACCATGATGAATAGCGATGGACGATGCAGATGCGAAGGAGGATAACACTTTCTCAGATTTCACCTTAGCGAGGCCAAGCAAATAAAAATCTGGATGATCGACCGAGAGACATTTAGCACTCCGCTTCTAATGTTCTCCTTGATGTGCTAGCGTAATCCACCCATAGATATGGTTTGATATCTAGAACATCAAGTAAAAAGGTCGGACTTCGGGAGCACAAGAATCCATAAGGAACAACTAGGGAGGTAAATCCTACGAAATCCTTATGGGGAGGTGGCCAACTTCCTCAATCAAGATATTATAATAACAGGTCTACCGGATGGGTGTGTTGGCCACGACATCCACCTTACCGGTTATCGAGAGACCAATATTATAGTTCTTGGGGAAATGTTCCAACCATCATATCTGCCTGAGATTCAGATCTGGTTGGTGTCAGAATATTCCAGGCTCATCGAGTCTAGGAAGAAAAATGAAAGTTTGCAACACAAATCGACGAGATGACGTTGCGAGATTCTCGGGAAATGAACTACGATAGTAAGCTCCAAAACATGAGCTGGTTCTGCTACAAACATGTGAACACGTTGTCCAAGACAAGCATGACCACAAAGTAGTCTTATAATAAAACACTACCGAGTTCAGGAGGGGGAACCATCAGCGAGGATATCGAAGTTTTGTACAAATCCGTCTGGTACCTTCGGGACTAGCACTTAGAACTTATTAATATTGAACAAATCAATCAGTGGCTTGGTGTGCTAGGGACCCATATAGAATGGAGGTTGCAAGTCTCCGAACCACAGAATACTTCGCACGTATGCATGACTGATTTGGGATGATTCCAAAGGAAACAACATTGACTTTCTCGAATCCACGGCGGCAACTTGCATCAAATGCACATGGACTGGAGGAAGTCACTTCTTACATCCGAACATATGCTTCATGAACTAGCATGAAGAAATGCTTTCAAAAGTTTCCAACACTAGCTTAATGTTCAACAAAATCATGGAGGAGATAAGGATGTTGTCAATGGGCTCAACAACAATTCATCTAGGTTTCCTTTTAAAATGAATTCCATAGTTAAGTGAACAAGTGATAGCATTGGTCAGACCCAAAAGATATAATGGTGTATGCTCGAGGGATCAACCACGAGTAAGACAACATTACGAATATCGTTGGTTCTGGTCTGATTGGATGATAGCCCATACTCAATCAAAGGTTTGGGTAAGACAATAGGTCCAGCAACTGATCACAAGGACCAATCGATGAAGATATCATCTTTCTTCAGCACACCCTACACAAGAATATCCCTTTGGAACGAACTAAGTCAGGCAAGCTTTTATCTTCCAACTCTCCAAGTTGTTGTCTAGCTTAACCAACTAGCTCAGGGATATCTAACACCAATTTTTGGAGAGAAGGTGGTTCACAAGAACCCAACTTGATCACGAGCTCAACATAACAGTCAGGGAACAACCTGGTAATACTTCCGAGAAGATATTCGGAAAATCACGAACCACCGGTATGTTACTAAGCTCGAGAACAATCTCGCTTTTGAGGGCAAGACGATATGATCAATAGAGCAAGGATTTGAAATAATTCGTAACTCATTGGTCGAGGAGTGCACCAGAAATAGGGACTAGGTAGCACAATCAATCTTAGGGTGACGATTCAATAATCAACACGCTAAGAATGAGGTTATCGTCCATTTAACTACCAAGCAACAGAGTTGCTAGCAATATTGATTTCACACGCCATGATTCATTTGTCGGCATTCCGGTTACAATAACACAGGAACCGAGGAATGAACAATGATGGCAAGAAGTATCACTGTACCAAGAGTTCATAGGATGGTGTGCAATTCCTATAACAATCCCGATATAAAGATGGTAACAGTCCAAGGTAGAACAAAACCAAAAGCTGGGTTGGCATTTGATCTGCGGAATACAACTACTTTGACCCAATCCTAGATATGGAAGAGGTACTGGAGTTTGTTTCTCCTAGTCATTCTACGATAGAATGGCTTGACGGACCACAAGAGTAATAGGCATCGATAAACGAACACACGCATACTCTTGACTATCAATTGATAGACGAAGGTCAGTAGACAACTAAAGAGGGACAACTCAAAGGAACATATAACTTTCTGAGTTGTGGATACATGGGTTGGTATACCGAACAAAGTTCAACATAATTCTTTCGGATAACCCATGCAGAAAGGTTGAGCTGGCAGAGTCACAATATAGCATGGAGAACTCATAGAGGGCATGTTGTGATCTTTTGATCCAACAAACTTCTGCCATAATGGTTCATGGTATTTGGAAGAACGATATACCACGGACCTCGAGGACTATCGCAAAGGTTACTAATATACTAAAGGAACTAGCAACACTATCAACATGATGTAAGTAGGGTGAATATCGGGTTTAAGAACCCAGGTATAAAATACCTACTAACTAAATGGCATCACAGGATGCTTTCGATAATAAAGGCCAGAATCTTCACACTAGGACACAAATCATGGCTAGACCACTAGATGATCCCCTGAGACACCTAGGGTCATAATAATAACTCCAACATAAATGTCAAGGCAATAGAATACCTTAACTCAACAATTAGTGTGATTGAGCTGGCATAAAGGAACATCGAAACCAGAGGGAAAGGATTTTGCGAATGCATCAGACTATTTAGAAACCTGGGAAGACTCGGACAGCATAACGACTATAATTGCTCAAAAAGATTTGAGACATGCTACAAAAATGGTGGCATAGCCACTCAGAAGCACAATACCAAGGTTCCGAGATCAACAATTAACATACGGAAGTAGTAGGAACTGAACTGAGACTTAAATCCAACAATCTTATAAGTCCACTGATTAGTAACACGTGATCCTGATAGAAAGAAGAGATAGCCTAGTTCTTAATCCCCGCAGGAAAGATAAGATGACTCAGATCAGAAGGCATAAGGTATAAGGAGTAAAAAGAGCCTTATGTTCCATCCCACAATCAATTCCCTTACATAACTAAATAATTTCTAGACTCAACTTCGACCAGTTTGGCTTGGTAATCCTACAGGCAGTCAAGCTCTGATACCAACGCTGTCAGGACCCCGACTCAATGCCACATCGATCTAGCATGTAACACCTCATATCACTTTGCGGCCTCACGCACGGTATTCCCACGGCTGTCGCCTTACCTTAGCCCGGGACCGTTTGCGCCTTTTGGCACACGTATATGATAGTGTCGCTAGCATCCATATGATAAGGAGCCCGGGCTGACATGGCTAGTCGTAAACCCAAAGTGGCACAGACTTACAGGGACAGGCATCCATGACCCAGCATCGAACATGTCGGTCATCAGCGAGTGAATCCAGGCTGTAGCACTGGGCTAGCAGGACTCCGGTGAACCAGGCTGTAGCGGGCTAACAGGACTCCGGTATTCATCGCGTGACATTTCCCCGAAGGGACAGACACAGGAACGAAGAAGGACACATGCCGACCAGTCCTAAGTGTTCCGGAGCAGTAGCAAGCTACCATGGCTCGGTGGAAACACTAGGAGACATTTCCCCGTAAGAGAGGCTACTAAAGATAAACAACTAGATGGTCAGATCCCACACATACCAAGCATTTCAATAACATACACACAATATGCTCGATATGTGCAATACAACATGGCATCACAAAATGACTCTACGACTCAAGTATTTATTCAATAGGCTCCGAGGAGCGAGATATTACAAACAGGGGTCTCATGACCCAACAATCAGAGCATACAAGTCAAAGCACAAGCGGAAGCTATCATGTCTGAGTACAGACATCTATAAATGAAAAAGGCTGAGAAGCCTGACTATCTATCAGATCCTGCCGAGGGCACAAGATCGTAGCTGAGGTAACAAGCTAAACGTCAAAGTCCACGCGAAACTACTAGTGAGACCGAAGTCTCTCTGCAAAACATAAAATAGGCAAACGTGAGTACAAATGTACCCAGCAAGACTTACATCAGAACTAACTACATATGCATCATTATCAACAAAGGGGATGGTGGGGTTTAATGCAGCAAGCCAGCTTTGACCCGGTGGCTATCCTAAACTACGACTGCGAGTAACTCTTTTGAGGTGGCACACACGAGTCCACATATTCACCATATCAATACACCACTATGGATCCGCTCCCGTCTCCCTACGAGAACGCCATCCATAGCACTCACGCTTATCTTGCGCAATTTAGGGTATCCACTTTCACTTGTCTATGAACTGATATAAGCAACCCAGAAGTCCTTTTCCGCGGACACGGCTATTCGAATAGTTGATGTTAACCCTGCAGGGGTGTACTTCTTCACACACGCTCTCACCACTTACCGCCGTTTACACGACATGTACTCGGCAACCTTCAAGCGGAAGCCCAACGTGGGTGTCGGCCACGGCCTGCCTAAACACTCGAGTCTCTAGTCCAGGTTTATCGCCTATTCAGGTTCCATCCATGAGGAGATCCGGCCGGAGTTTCGCTCACAGCCCCAAACGATGTGAACAGGGTTCTGTGACACCAAACGAGCGCCCGGTTTACCCGGCTACGTGCCTACCGCATCACCTCCCACCCCTACGGTCAGCGCTGCGCACGGCCTCCAGCATACTACAAACACCAGAAACTACTTGCAACTCCTGGACAGAGGACAAGGGTGATCAAGAAGCCGAGAGGGTCCATTGGTTTCGGGCCCAATGCGTGGTAGTAGCCGAATCATGGATCACAAACACAGAACTCAGTTCCTGAGGACGGCTGCAATGAGACAACCCACCATGTACTCCTACATGGCCTCTCACCGCTACCTTTACCAAATCGTGTTCACACACTTAGCTCACACACCGTAGGACATGTTCACACGCCTCTGATTCATGCCCGATGAATCAGACCTGACTCAACTCTAAGCAGTAGCAGGCATGACAAACAAGCATGAATGAGTAGGCACAACAGGGCTCAAACAACTCCTACTCATGCTAGTGGGTTTCATCTATTTACTGTGGCAATGACAGGTCATGCAAAGGATAAAGGGGTTCAACTACCGCAGCAAGTAACAGCTGAATCGTTGTTGTCCTAATGCAGTAAAAGAGAGCAGGAGCGAGAGAGTAGGATTGTATCGGAATGAACAAGGGGGTTTTGCTTGCCTGGCACTTCTGAAGATAGCATTGAGTCTTCATCAGTGTCAACGATCACATCATCGGTATCACGTCTATCGAGAGGGGACAATACCGGCAACACAGAAGGGAACACAATCAATGCAATGCACAATATGATGCATGATCATGACATGCCAAAATGAATGTGTTTTGGGCTAATGCAACTAGCAACAGATAAATGAAGTTGGTTTGAATACAAGATTCAAATTCAAACTCCATATGTGATTACTCAAATGCCATTTAATTGATTTGTGCTAAACAGCAGCTATAAGTTGTTCTAACATGCATGAAAATGGTACAGATGGATTCCTTGAATTTTTCTGATAATTTTTCATATATAAATTATTTAATTTGGAGTTACGGTTGAATTTCTATGAATTTTAGAAGTTTATACCATTTTCTGGATTTTCTGATTTATTTTAAATCCAGGAAATCATTTAATGCGTCAGCATGACATCACCTTGACGTCATCAGGTCAACAGGGCAGGTTCAGGTCAAACCTGACCAGTGGGGTCCACTGGTCAGTGACTGGGGCTGATTAGTGTCGCTGACATGTGGGCCCAGTCAACAGCCACGTCAGCTTAGTCAAAGCTGACGCGTGGGGCCACTAGGATTAGTTAAAAACTAAACAGAAACTAATCTAGGATTAATTAGCAGGTGGGGCCCTGCTGTCAGTGTCACAGGGTTAATTAGCAGGGTCATTAGCCCCTAACGACGACGCCACGTCAGCACGCCGGAGACCAGCCGACGGCGACCACAGAACACGGCGGGGGCATGCCGGACTTGCGCTAGAGGCGTCAGTTTGGCGCGCTGAGGGCACCAAGGGATGGCCCTTGCTCTCGCGCATCCAGAGGACCAAGTGGGAGGTCGTGGGGTCGCCGGAAGTCATGCCGGCGACGAGCTTTGGCGGCGATGGTGTTCGGTGGTGCTCGGGCGCGTCGCTACGGTGCATCAATGAGCAAATGGACAGGCTGGGCAGCACCTGCTAGACATGGGGAGCACTAAGAGCAGCTCAGTGAGGCGAGGGGAGCATGGAGGCTATGCGTGCAGCAGCAATGGCAGACGGTGGCTTCGGAGCTCGTGGGGAACGGCGCTACGGCACGAAGGAGAGCATGCTGAGTTAGGGGAGAAGGTCAGTGGCTCACGGCGATGACGAGGGGACGCTCGGCGAGGTCGGGGACGGTCCGGAGCCGACGAATTTGACGAAGATGGCCGGCGGTCCCGAGGTTGAAGAAGACATCGTGGGCGGTGTTGCGGCACGTCCGGGGCCTTGTGGCTCGGTGGGGAGAAGGAGGGGGTCGAGGCGGAGCTCGGGAGCGCGTCGGGGAGGAGAGGGGGTGGTGGTGGCCACGGCGAACGGCGTCGGTGGCGACGGCTCCATTCGGGTGAGGAGAACAGAGGAGGGGGAGAGTGTTCCCGGGAGAGGATGAGGACGCGGGAGAGTGAGGGAGAAGTGAGAGGGGGTCGGGGGCTGCGTGGCGTCGCGGGAGGGACCAGGGGAGGAGGAGGCAGCCAGGCAGGGAGGAGGTGGCCGGGGCGCGTGGCCGCACGCGCCGGGCGCGTGCCCGTCCTCCTGGCAGAGGAGGAAGGCGACAGGGGGGTAGCGGTGGCGGGCTGGGCCGCTGGGGGAGCTGGGCCGGCTGGGCTGGATAGGTAAGCGCCAGGTAAGCTTTGCTCTTTTTATATTTTTATTTTTTTTGTTCTGTTTGTTTTATTTAATTTATTTTGCCACTGTTTTGAATTAAAAATAATTCAAACAATGCCAAAAACTCCTCTGAATATTTTATATTGCTAGATGGACTTTTCCAAAAGCTTATAAAATATATCAGGGGTATTTGAAATTATATTCTAATTATATGAATATAATTCAAATTCAAATAGCTAATGAATTAAATCCAAAGTCCCAAAAATAATTCCTTAAAAATGTTCAATATTTTGGTTGGGACCAGAACCCTTACCAAAAATTATCAAACATTTAAGGAGAGCATTTTGGAGCAATGAATGAGATTTCTAGGGTTTTGCCCCTCTTTTATTTAAGTTTTGAGGCTTCCAATTTCCCTCAGTTCGAATTTCAGAATTTAAACATGATGCACACACCAGACAGCACCAGAAGCTAGGGATGTGACAGATTACGTAGGTGTAGCATTACTCATCCTAAAACACCCAACTAAGCCAACCTCCCAGCATATCGCGCGGGAAAAGACCCGGCCGGGCCGTTTTAGTCGGGATTACCGGATTACTTGTAGTAGTATCAATGGATCGCGCAAAGCACCATTTTTTCTGAGGGGGCGAAGCGTATAGTGTAAAAGTAAAAAAGGTAGTACACTCACAACACCCCTCTCGCGGTCGCATTGCACCCCACACACGTTCGGTCCTGCACACGGCTCACGCAAACAGAACGCGCTTCGGCTTGCCTCTTCACTTACATGTGGGACTGCACTTGGAGAAACCGACCATGTGCCAAACTCCCCCCGCCCACCGTGCGAAAATCCTCCCCCCCCCAAAAAAAAGAAAATTCGCCCCAAATCCTAAATTCAACCGCCCTTCGGCCAACTAGCCAAAAATATTCCGCCAACCCCCCTCCCCTCGTCCCCCCTCCACTCCATTCGCTCTGCCAAAGCCGCCCTCCCCGTCGCGCCGATAAGTCGGCGCCGCGGTTCGTCGAGGGAACACACGGCGATCCTCTCGCTCCCACAGTACGCTCTCGTAGAGTGCCGTCCTCTAGCCGCGCCGCCACCGCTGGCGACGTTCTTGTGGAGGCGCACGGCGGCCAGCGCCGCCACCACTGGCGACGTTCGTGTGGAGACACACGGTGGTCAGCTTCTCCCACGGTATGCGCATTCCAGAATGTGGCCCCGTGCATGTCGGTGTAGCGAGGAATGTTAGCTGACAGACGCTGTTAATCCCACTGTTTGCCAAAGTAGTTTACAAACAATATGCTCTGCTTAAAAAGCTTCCTTACCCTGTTCTGCACTCAATCGTCTTAGCTGAGATGGCATGCCAAGGCCGATTAGTTGCTAAAATATCCTACCATATATTTATTGTGACATAGATTGCCATGGTCTAGTAGCCAATCTATTAGGTGAAATAGCTCTACACTGTTTTATACTCGATCTTTGTTGTTGCGATGGCCTTCGATAGGTCGATGGCTATGTGCTCGGCCTCATTGACTGCTGAAATAGCCTGCCATAATTTAGCACTCAAATATGTTTGCTGGATTAGCTTTACGTATGTTTTGTTACTTAGATCTGCTCGTCCAAATATCTTGCCATAGCTTTAGACATCGACCTAGGTATTTTTTTCTGGACTTCTTAACAAAGAATATATGTTTTTCCTGTAATATCTAGTAGAAGAACTAATTTGTATGTCTAACAGATGGACATAACTTGGATAACTTCTGCTCGAAGATTCTCTGCTGCAGATGTTGAGGGGGTTGAAAACTTCATGAACTTTATCAGAGCTGAGTACGGTGGTCCGAGATCAGATGTGCTCTACACGTGTAGCAGTTGTATGATTTCAGTTACAAGACCCCAGTCAACTGTGCAAAATCATCTACACTTGTATGGGATGTCGGTCACATATACTAGGTGGGTTCATCATGGTGAAGCTGTGAACGTCAATGTTATTGACTACGTGGAAGCAACAGATCACCATCTTGATCTGCCTGATGCTCAGGTGGAAGAGGAGGAGGAGGAGGTGGTGGCGGAGCCAGTGAGTTTGACCAACATTGAAACAATGCTATGAAATTCTTGTGCATTTCGTGAACTTTCACCTGCAGAAGAAAAACGGTGGGCCCACATGTTGGAACAATGGAACGTGGCTGTCACCCTAGGAAATAAGCTGTCAGTACTCTCAGCTGTGGTCACCTTTCTTCAGGTGAAGACATCTGAGCGGATGAGCAACAAATCATTCGATTCGATGTTGGCTGCTTTCCGCAAATCTTTCCCAGATGTGTCCGAGTTGCCACACACCTACAGTAAAATGAAGAATTTCCTTCGTGCAGTTGGAATTGGATATGATATGATCCATGTTTGTAAGAATAATTGTGTTATGTTCTGGAAGGATTATGCCAACTTAAGTGAATTTCTGAAATGCAAATCATCAAGATGGAAAGATGGCGATGCTATGAAGAGGATTCCTCATAATGTTCTGAGACATTTTCCAATTATACCAAGATTGCAGAGGTTGTTTCATGATGCTGAAACAAGAGAGGATGTATGGTGGCATTCTAGGAACTAGGAGTACAAAGATCAGAATGTAATGAGCCATTCATCTCATGGTAGTGAGTGGAAAAGCTTCAATCATAAACACAAAACTGCTAACCCGAGAAACATTAGACTTGGCTTAGCTTCAGATGGATTTAACCCATCTAGCCACCAGAGTGCCACATATAGCATATGGCCAGTGCTTGTTATCCCTTACAACATGCCTCCAAATGTCTGCACCAAAGAATCAAACTACATGATGGCCTTGCTCATCCCAGGTCCAAAAAGTCCTGGAAAGGATTTTGATTTATTCATGGAGCCTCTTGTGGAGGAACTTCGACAAATATGGAGGGGTGTTCTCACTCGAGACCTATATAGCAGCCCACCAGCTGATTTCTTTCTGCGTGCTATTATAATTTGGTACATCCATGATTATCTGGCTTTGGGCACTATGTCAGGGCGAACTACACATGGTTATAATGCATGTGTTCGTTGTGACAGGAATCCGCTGTCATATGCAATACCTAGCAAGATATGTTACATTAGACACCGCCGTTTCCTTGCCAAGGACAAGCCGCATCCTAGAAAATACCGAGGACATGTGTTCAATGCAAAGCATGAAAACTGTGATGCGCCAAAGAGGCTCACCGCCGATCAGTTGTGTCAGGACCGGTTTTCCAATAAAACATTTATTGAGAAACCAACCCTTTTATCGAACCAGTATAGGAAAATCCTCCTTACTGGTAGACAAATCCTTGATACAGAAATCCAGAAGTACTAGATATTATACAAGGTTGAGTTGTGGCTGCTCAACAATTTATTACAAGCACGCCGATATCATACATATAGGCGTATATGACACAAGGGAATGGTGGCATAACTACTGACTCCTAATCAAAGTGGTGGTGGATATGTCACAGTGAAGTGGGTGACATGACTCCTAAATCTTACAGCTCATCGACCGTCTGAGTGAGGCTGGATGATTTTATTCGGCTAGCGGAAGCGTGTATGATACAAGTGACCAATTCCAGGATCGCACGGGACTGACTGGGACTCCTCTAGGCGTCGGACTCGCTATCGTACTCTTCATACATAAGATCGCCTTCGTCAACATCTGGCCAAATCAACAAGCCATGTGAGTACATTGAATGTACTCGCAAGACAGTTCGGACATAAGATATAACAAATGCAAACATGATGCACATGAGCAATTTAGTAATGCACACTCAGATAACAAATTTGCACGCCATGTTAAATAAAAAGGAAGTCAGGTGGTAGTCCTCCCGAAATCCCAATAAAATAACTGAAGACCAATCGGGTGTCTGAAGCGACACCTCAAAAGGTAAAAATAAATTAACATGCCGTAGTCGGGCGTCAGGGCGACACCACATAAAGGGCTTATATTGAAAGTAAATGACAGAATGTGCCTCAGTCGAACGTCTAAGCGACATCTCGGAAAGGGCTTATAATGAAAGTAAATAACAAGGATGCCAAAGTCGGACGTCTGAGCGACATCACATAAAGGTCTTATATTGAAAGTAAATAACAAGAATGCCACAGTCGGAAGTCTGAGCGACATCACATAAAGGGCTTATATCGAAAGTAAATAAAAAGAATGCCACAGTCGGACGTCTGAGCGACATCACATAAAGGGCTTGTTCTGCGTGCTCTTCTGGTGTCTTGGAGTAGACCAAAATATCATCAATGAACACCACAACAAATTTGTCCATAAATTTCATAAACACTTTGTTCATGAGGTGGACAAAATATGCGGGGGCGTTTGTCAGTCCAAACGGCATTACTGTGAATTCATATAATCCGTATCTGGAGATGAATTATGTCCTAGGGATATCTTCTGTCCGTACCTTTAATTGATGATACCCCGACCTCAAATCAATTTTTGAGAAAACCTTGGCTTGTGCGAGCTGGTCAAATAAATCATTTATCCATGGCATCGGGGATTTGTTTTTGATGGTGACCATGTTGAGTGCTCGATAGTCTATACATAATCTCGGTGTCCCATCCTTTTTCTTGGCAAATAATACTGGTGAACCCCAAGGTGAGGAGCTGGCTTGTATAAATCCTTTGTCCAGTAATTCTTTTGTTTGCTTCTTTAATTCTACCAACTCAGAGGGTGCCATTCTATAGGGCTTCTTGTAAATGGGGGTGGTTCCAGGTGCTAGCTCAATGATGAATTCTATGTCCCAGTCTAGTGGCATGCCTGGTAGTTCTTCGGGAAATATGTCGGGGAACTCACACACCACTGGAACTTTGCTCAACTCTGAAACGTCCACCTTGTTCAACCTTGGTTTCCATGACATTTGTCTTTCTTGAGCTGCAATTTTTATTGACTTCCCGTGATGATGGGTAAGAATTATAGTCCGATTGAAGCAGTCGATAAATCCCTTGTTGGTGGTTAACCAGTCCATTCCTAGGATAACATTCAGTCCTTTATTTTCCAATACAATGAGGTTTGCCTGAAAATTTAGTCCCTCAAACTCAATAACCACACCTTGGCAGTAACTCTGAGTGATTTGCTTAATCCCGGGGGACTTGATGATCATGGAATTTTCCAAGGGAAGCATCGAAAAATCATTTTGCAAAGCAAATTTCTTTGAAATGAACGAGTGAGAAGCTCCAGAATCAAACAAAACCATGGCAGGTATTGTGTTGATAGGGAACGTACCGAGTACGATATCCGGGGCATTCTGTGCTTCCTCCTTGGTCACATGGTTCAAGTGACCCTTCTTGTGATTGTTATTGGGGTTGAAGTTGTTACGCTTGGGTGTTGAATTATTTCCACCGTTGTTTGGCTTGGGAGCTGAGTTTCTTGGCTTTGGGCACTGTTTGGCATAGTGTCCTTCCTCTCCACAAGCGTAGCAAGTAACACATGGGCGGTATGTAAAATCCTTGTCCCTTGCATGAAATTTTTTGTTTGGGCGTGGAACATTGGTTGTGGACTTGTTTGCTCCATTCTTCTGAAAATCAGTCATGTTCCGGTTGTTGCGAGCATGAGTAGTCTGGTCCCTTTGCGCTTGCGAAAATCCTCCAAGCTGTGGCGCTCATTTTCCAATGTAATGGCTTTGTCCACAAGTGTTTTGAAATCCGGAAAGGTGTGTACGACCAGCTGGCACTTAAGTGCTGGTGCTAGACCGTCCAGAAATTTTTCCATCTTTTTATTTTCAGTCATGTGCTCTTTGTTGGCATAGCGAGATAATTGAGTAAACTGACTATTGTACTCAGTCACTGTCATGCTTCTCTGCTTGAGGTCATCAAATTCCCTTTTCTTGATCTTTATAATGCTTCTGGGAATGTGCGCCCCACGAAAACCTTCTTTAAATTCTTCCCAGGTGATGTTATTTTCATCAGGGTGCATGTGTAGGAAATTCTCCCACCATGATGCAGCTGCTCCAGTGAGGTAGTGAGGTGCATACAGTACCTTCTCACGGTCTGAACATTGTGCAATAATTAATTTCCTTTCAATGTCTCGAGGCCAAACATCAGCCTCGAGCGGTCTATCAGTGTGACAGAACGTTGGGGGACGTGTCTTATGTAGTTCAGACAACTTGGAATGCTGCTGATATGTTTCACGATGATTTCCCATATTGATAACATGGTTCATCATTTATTGATGCTGCTGCTGGCTTTTCTCATAAAGGAGGCATACTTGAGAAAATGCTGCTTCACTGCCTTGCTGACTTGACTGCCCCTGTGTGAAATTGTTACTTGTCTGGGTACCATAATTTTCTTCCGGTGGACTTTGCATGGAACGAGTCCAAGGACGAGGCATTTTCCACTCTGGGGTATTTTTTTGTAAAACTCATGAGAAAAACTAAGTGGCAAAATAAATAATTTTGCAAAGGCGGAAATTTAAGAACTCCAACATTTTTCAAGAAAATACTTGATTGCGCAGGGAGAAGGACCGCTCAGTGCATATCTTACACGCAAGCCGTAATTATACAATACATCACTCAGGATGTGCGTATGCATTCCTGACATGTTATTTAGGCTAGTGCACTTCTCCCAGTTCCTACATGATGCGCACACAAACTACTTCTCACAACCAATATTCATATAAACATATCATATAAGCTGGTACATCGCACGGCTGCTAGGCGCACTCAGTCGGAGATGGTAAGAACGTCCCTCGGCCTGCCGAGGGTAAGACCCAGTGATGCTGGAGACTCAACCACCTCCTCATTAATAGGCTCCAGGCGCGAAGTGCTGAGTTGAGGAGCTGGTGCGGGTGCGGCAGGTGGTGCAGTACTGACTAGAGTAGGAGCAATGACCTGGTCAAACTCCTCAGCGGTAGGCAGGCGGCGAGCGGTGGCGAACATGGCATGTGTATAGGATGCTGCGGACGCGACGTAAGTCAGTGGTGGTGTTGTATGGAGGAGCTCCCTCCTGTTGGCGAAACTGCCCTGCACGAAGTCCATATGAGCAGCCACAAGGTCGTCCACGAGGTTATCAAAAGCGGCCTCGAGAGCCTTGAGATACTCAACCAACATCTCAATAGCCTCATCTCTCTCTCTCCCCTAGGGCAAGCGAATGCATAGTGACAAGTGTATGGCACGTGGCTGGGGAGGTAGCGGTAGCGACGAGCCTTCATCGAAGGAAGAGCACCCCGGAGACAAGCTATCACCTCACGGGTAGCCATCTGCATGGCATGCCTCTCTGTAGGCATGGCCCTTCCCATAAATCGGAAGCGGCATGACTCAGAACGTCCTCCCTTGAATTGCACTGCGGCCTGGTGCATAGATACGCTGTCGCTGATCTTGTGCTGGTAGAGTGTGAACTCCGGACAAGCCGATGGCCCGATCGCGACTTTGGTGATGGAGACGAGAAGCTTGATAAATCCCTCAGGTACATTGGTGAACATCTGTGACTCACAGTCGCTGCCAGCCATCTACAAAAGTAGATAAAATATCTGAATAGTCAAATCATAAATTTATGATGACCAACAGAAAATTGCTACATTTGCTAAATGTTAAAATAGCACTCATTACGCTAATAACTGATTAGCAATCACACCTAGTGGCTTCCTACAGTCAGCCTGGCTCTGGTACCAAGTTTGTCAGGAAAAGTTTTCCAATAAAACATTTATTGAGAAACTGACCCTTTTATCAGACTAGTATAGGAAAATCCTCATTACTGGTAGAAAAATCCTTGATACAAAAATCTAGAAGTACTAAATATTATACAAGGATGAGCTGTGGCTGCTCAACAATTTATTACAAGCACGCTGATATCATACATATAGGCGGATATGACACAAGGGTACGGTGGCATAACTACTGACTCGTAATCAAAGTGGTTTTGGATATGTCACAGTGAAGTGGGTGACATGACTCCTAAATCTTATAGCTCATCGAGCGTCGGAGTGAGGCTCGATGATTTTATTCGGGTAGCGGAAGCGTGTATGATACAAGTGACCAATTCCAGGATCGCACGGGACTGACTGGGACTCCTCTAGGCGTCAGACTCGCTATCGTGCTCTTCATCCATAAGATCGCCTTCGTCAACATCTAGAAAAATCAATAAGCCAGGTGAGTACTTTGAATGTACTCGCAAGACAGTTCGGACATAAGATATAACAAATGCAAACATGATGCACATGAGCAGTTTAGTAATGCACACTCAGATAACAAATTTGCACGGCATGTTAAATAAAAAGGAAGTCAGGTGGTAGTCCTCCCAAACTCCCAATAAAATAACCGAAGACCGATACGGTGTCTAAAGCGACACCTCGAAAGGTAAAAATAAATTAACATGCCGCAGTCGGGCGTCAGGGCGACACCACATAAAGGGCTTATATTGAAAGTAAATGACAGAACGTGCCTCAGTCGGACGTCTAAGAGACATCTCGGAAAGGGCTTATAATGAAAGTAAATAACAAGGATGCCATAGTCGGACGTCTGAGCGACATCACATAAAGGGCTTATATTGAAAGTAAATAACAAGAATGCCACAGTGGGACGTCTGAGCGACATCACATAATGGGCTTATATCAAAACTAAATAACAAGAATGCCACAGTCGGACGTCTGAGCGACATCACATAAAGGGCTTATATTTCATCATTTGTATTCAAGCGGTTCATGAATTTAAATCATTCCAAGGAAATATTCAGTACATAATAATAAACGGGGTAGTCCATCCACAGGAATAACATTCAGCCGATTTTACCATTCATGTTCGTTCACCGGAGATTTGTCACTGAAACTGACACTGAGACGGACGTTGGGACTGACACTGACACTGACATAGATAAGTTGATCACAGTCCTTGACCATAGATACGGTTACTTGAATGGTTTTGACTCTGCAGAGTTTGTACTCTTTAACCACAGCCAACAGATTTCAGCAGTCACAAAGGACTAGTTCCGTTTACGGTATTTTAGAAGAAACACATCTAACCAGTACACACCCATTCCACATCCCGTTGCAAGGAATCACCCTAGGCAACGTTCAAGAAAAACTTTAAGACGGGGAGGCCACAACCTCGATTAGCATGGGATCAAATTTATATCGCGCGCTCTAAGGGGTGCCCCCCTCTTGGTCCCAACCGGAAACACCCATGCCCCCTGACCGGATGACGGGCTTTAATCCAGGGCCATGGAACCCTCATCACGACCCCTCTATTTGGTGCGTACGAGGAAAGAGGTTTGCAACTGACTAGAGCGCATTCTTAATAGAAGACATGTGGCAGCACAAAAAAGGGGACGAACGGGAACGTGACTTGATCCACGTTAATACTGGAGTTAAATGATTGTCATAAGTCTGGCATGCTTCAACAATACCAGCTTGCAACCTATCATGCCACCACATGATCAGGTTATATCACCATCATATAAACTCATCAAATTTCGAAGCTTACTTGTTCCTTACTTTGCATGCAATATAACATTCACTAATGCTTATATGAACATGCCATGAGAAACTACTCAAGTAAACATGCAAGACACTCATCGTATCAAAGGTTCAAACATGCTTGCCTGGTTTGGAGTAGTTGGAGTCTAGCTCGGGGAAGTTTGCGGTTCCGTCACCTCCTCCGTTATCTACGGTATAAAGAAATCGCATACTAACATAAATGTCGTGTGTGCATAAAACTTGTTCCAAATATTTTTCAAATAAATATGGTAACAAACTAGACAGAAAAATAAAGATGACAGAAAATGAATCAATTCAAAATCATCATTTATTTAAAAGTTATTAAGGTTTTGGTCCAGGGACTCATCTATAACGAAAGAGAAAGTTTCCAGGGGGTAGTTTCTAAAAAGATAGAAAACGTTTCAGTTAGAAAGCGTATTTTGCCCGAAGGCGTTTTCAGAAAACGGTTCGAAAAAGAGAAAGAGTTGACGAGAGGGTCCCACCCGTCAGGTTCGAATTTCCAAAACATAGCACACCGGCGCCTGAGGACCGCGGTGGTCGCCGGCGTCGATCCGCGGCGAGGTAGGGGGAGTGGATGGTACCTACGGACTCACGGTGCTCTTCCACGTCTGTGGGTGGTGGAGTTGGTCGTTGGTGAGCACCACGTCTACGGCGGCTTTCACTCCGGCGAACGGTGGTTCGGGTGGTGGTGGATCTCACCGAGGAGAGCTGCAGACGCCAAATCGAGGCTAGGGTCAGAAGAGTGGTTGCACTAGGAGGTGCTGATGCGGTTTGGGAGGCGGATGTGCCCTTACCGGAGAGAATCGTGCTGGAGCCTGAAGCGGATCGGGGCGGCCAGAGTCGGGGAGGAAGACCTCTTCGAGGCCCTCCTAGTGGCTGGGTGTGGTTCTGGTGAGGTGGGGGGTGATGCCTGGTCAAAGGTGAGCTCAGGGCGCTATTTATAGCCGGCTCGAGGCGGGTGCCCAGAATGGGATAACTCCGGCAAGTGATTACGGCGAGGCAGTACTCGGGCAGGTGGTTTAGGTGGCTGGGCATCATCGTGTTGGTCTACTGGATCCGTTCAAGGGCTAAGCTTGGCCTGACTTGGGTGATACCCCAAGTTCCCGACGGAACGGCCTCGCGGGAACGTCAGCGGCAGGGAGCGTGCCTTGTGCTTTTCAGGCCACGGCGATGGTGTTGCAGCATGCACATGGGAGGGGATGTCCACGCGGAGGCTTCTGGTGGCTTGGGCGGTGCTGGACGGCGCCGAAAGGCAGGGTTGGCCCCTGCTGGCCGCCACGGGTGGTTCTGCCACTGCAGAAGACGCCGGCGCTAGCGAGACACGTCGCCACCGACGCTTGCGCTCATCCAAATGACCGTGCGGCACACTGGATAAGGAGAAGGAGCAGTGAACATCGCACCAACGCGAGCACTGGCGAGATTGACGCCGCGGTTCTGAAGAAACGACACTGACGACAGACTGAAACACTGAATCTCTGAACTATTCTGAATTTTGACAGAAATAGTGCACGCCAGGTGTTCGATGAAATGTTTTTGGCATGAGGAATAATTTTCTGGAGTTGATCTTTGGTGAGGTGACCTCTCATTGCATCTAGGGGCTGCCTGATTTATCTTAGAATTTTTGGAGAAGAAAAATAATGAATTTCACCAAAAATGGCAAATCTGGTCCAAACTTGCAGCAAGCAAAATTTGAAAATTTTGAACTGTGGACAAGTGGATCTTGATGGATCTAGGTTGGGGGTACTAAGGACTAGTCATAGGAGTTTGTTTGGGACCAAAACTCAAAAGGGTTCTGGTGGTTCCTTTGTAAATCACCAAGGTTCAAAATAAATGACATAAATTGTTTTGAGGATAAAATAAATAGAATAAAAAACAAAAATGGGTTGAAACTTGCTGGAGTTGGGATACTTGACTTGATCCAAGGTAGGGGTGGGTTTAGGAAGAAACTTTTCAACCTAGGTCATGGCAAGAGAAAATTTTGAATGAGGAAGAATCAATCCATAAGTCATAGGGTTATTTTTAAAAGAAAGAATTTCAAAAACTTTCCAAAAGAAAATATTTGTGTTGAGTCAACACTAAATGAAAAGCCCTAAAGACCAAAATAAAGGTTGAGGAGAACACATGAAATATTTGACATAAAGGTTTTGAGAAGGAGAGGCTTTTTTTAAAAAAAATAACCCCTTCCCAAAAAAGGAAATTAATAAAAACCAAATAAAATTTTTGGGGTGTTACAAGTTGCAAGTGGAATTAGAGAAGGTCGGGCATATTACACTAGGAAACCATCCTGGTAATGGTAGCGGGAAAAGGAAGTGTGGCAGAGCAGAAGAAAGATTATTGTTTACCCGCAGGTCCACTTTGTGGGACTTGGATTATTGGAAAGATTTGGATTTGCGGCATAATCTTGATTTGATGCACATCGAGAAAAATATATGTGACTGCATTATCAGCACAGTACTTAATATTGAAGGCAAGACGAAAGATACCTTAAAATCTAGGATTGATTTGACACACCTGGGTATCAAACAGGATTTGCAGGTGCAAGATGTAGGTAAACCACGGGGTATGGCACCAGCTATGTACGTCTTGGAAAAGGTAAAAAGAAAGGAATTCTGCGAGGTCCTATTATGTGTGAGATTCCCACATGGATTTGCTTCCAACCCTGAAAGGAGAGTCAGTGCAGATGGAAACAAGGTACAAGGGTTGAAAACTCATGACTGCCACGTCCTACTTCAAAGGGTTTTACATGTTATCCTTAGAGGATTGGGCCACCCTGACTTATACAGAGCAGTTGCAGAGTTGGGACAATTCTTCAGGGAACTCTGCAGTAGAAATATCAGGATAGATGCTTTGGAGCATCTTAGAGACATGATACCAACTATCCTATGCGACCTTGAGAAGACATATCCTCCATCCTTCTTTGATGTGATGGTGCATTTGGTTCTTCATCTACCTGATGAGGCACTACTTAGAGGTCCAGTACAGTATGGCTGGATGTACCCTATTGAAAGGCGGCTAGGCACTTTCAAGGGCTATGTTAGGAACAGAGCTAGACCCGAGGGTTCCATTGCAGAGGCCTACATTGCTACAGAAGCGTTGACATTCTGCTCATAATACATTGAAACAGCTGATCGGCTTAGCAAAGAGGTGGGTGAAGACAATCTCGGGCTCAATGTTTTCGATTATTCTGTTCGAGTTACAGGGAAGAGTCGATAAGAGGACAAACCTAAAGATTTGGACAAAATGGTTTGGTATGTGTTGAATAACTATATATCCTGAGATACTACCTTATATCAAGTAGGTGCTAAGTACTGCAGCTTATACATTGTAATCTACTAAACTTGCAGCACATTCTTATATATTTAGATGTTTGACGCGATCACCATGTTTTGCAGCATCTACAAAAAGGAGTTACTGCCGCAAAATCAAAGAAACATTGACAAACTGGCACTACAAGAAATATGCCAACTTGTGACCACCACTATTGGTCACTGAAAGGTCACAAATTTCCATTTACGACCTTTTTGTGACCAAAAACAGAAGGTCAAAAGCTGGCGGTCGTAAACTGACTATAGCGACCTTTCTTCTGGAATGGTCAAAGACGTTTACGACAAAAATATTCCTACTGTGGCGTTTTGGTCACTAGCAACCTCCCAGGCCACGTAGGCATCCAGCGTGGCAAGCTGATGTGGCACAAGATTCAGCCCAAGACAATTCGGTTTTCTACATGGGCCTACCCCAAGAATTCGGCCTTTCTATATTTTTTTTCATGTGAATTTGTTGTCAGCTTCATGGACCAAGCCCAACATTGCAGCCTTTTTATTTTTGGCCCATGGCCTTTTTGTCTCAACAGTTTCATTTTTTTTTCTTTTTTTCTAAATTGGGTTCAGTAGTCAGGTGGGTCCCCCATTGTCAGGTTCTAGTACTGGGTCCTAGCCATCAGGGCAATATTCTCCATTTTTTTATTTCACGCAAATAAATACCTGGTATTTAAATTGGCACATAGAAAACACACGAAATACTTCAAATATTATCAACCATCAAAGTGCTACATCATATAACACACATACAAATGTGATCAGCATCAAGTTTACAATCAGATAACACACATACAACCCAAGTGTATCAGCCCAAGTCTATCACATGAGTCTATCACAGGAGCTCCACAAGTTCTGCTAGAGGATCAGCATTATTCCAATGAAGTAGCTCCCAAAACTAGCACACATACAAGTTCTGTTACAAGGCCAGAACTAGCTTAATGAGGTAAAACTATGCTTCATCCCACTTTTTTGTCCTGAATGAAAGGCCAGCATCTGCACATTGTAGAACAAAATGTTTAGGAACAAAATAAAAGTAAATCCAACAGCAAAGTATCAAATAAAACAAAGTATTAAAAATTGCGGTAATTTAGTTGGCAGGTACGCAATACCATAGTTTTAATTTACCAGAGTTTTTTTAGAGTATTCAGAATACAGAGCAAGTGTTTGGCTACAACACAGAATGCTGTAAAATGTGTTGACTAGCCCTTAGGCAATCGCATCTAGCTAGCCGATGTGGCAGCAATGCAAACACGAGCTGGCTAGTTGTGTACTGTTTCTGTTATGTTAATCTAGCTAAGCAGGTTGGCTAGCCCTTTACATTCAGGTCCATATTAACCGAAGCATACATAGACAATAGATTTTGGCATGCTAGAATTCTTACTGCAAACAAGATTGTTTGTCCAGTAAATTATTCGTTAGGAACATCTCAAGACAAGAAAAAGGATAATGATTCATTATCAATATGAGGGTGACCTCTGTGGTGCAGTCTATTAAGCACGAGTACATTAAGAAATCCCGAAACAAAACCCTAAGCAACAAGATATCAAGTAGAGGCCCACAATTCAATGTATTTCAGGCCATGGGGGCACCAAACTGTATAACCATGCATGCAAAGGAAGCAAACAACACAAATAATGGCATTTAACAAGTGCACCAATAGTTGCATTTAAGGTAAACAAGAGCGGCATAGCAGAGTGCAAGAGAATGACAGCATAATTCTTGGTTGCTGCAATCTAAACAACATCACCACAAGTTCTATGATGGATAAAAAATAATAGCAGTAGCACTTTAACCCGGTGACCGGATAGGAGCCGTGACTGTGTGGGTAGGTAAATTAACTTATGTATTGTGATCAGATGTTAAAGTTCTTGTTTAGTAAATTATAACAGCAGCAAAGTAATTTTTAGGTAAAAATCGTACACAATACACCCTGGAATGCAGAAGTTTTAGTGTTCGAGGGGCTGAAGAAGTGAGGATGAATGTTAACTTGCAAAAGTTTATGCTATGAATGCTTCCATGGCAAGCTCCAAACCACAGGAAAGCTCCAGCATTATCCATGGTATAAAAAACTCAAAAATAGAATTCTGAATATATATTAATTCACACGAAAATACAGAGCAAAGAAGCGCAAACATGATGTTGTTTCCGCATCATGTTTCTAGGTGCAGTTGCGTTGTTCTTTTTTATGGCAGTAGCACTAGTTCTTGCAGGAAGATGATAAAACGAACAGTGTACTGAACATGATCTTCACAGGGGCATAGTCTTCACAAGTTCATAGTATGGGATAGAAAGGTAACTAATGATGCAGGCAGCTACCGAACAGCCAAACAGACCTCCTCTCAACTGCCGGAGATGGGCTGCTGTAGCAGCCGGAGCTCGGACAAACTATCTATAAGTACAACAAGCAATTAACAACCACAAAACAGATATTAACCACCTCATTCTAAAAAAGCTAATCACGAATCTCAGGAATTAACACGGTCCCAAGCGTATGTTATAGTACTACCCTTCGGATCCAGCAGACAAAGGAACTACCAGATCAGCCACAACGATAAATCAATCAACAGTGACAAAAAGGTCCATACCCTTGGAGCTGCGCAGCGTCTTGAGGATGGTCTTGTAGCCGAGCGTGTACTTGCCGCTCTTCATCACCAGTTGCATCTTGTTGTTGATGTTCTCCTCGCTATTCTTCTGCAGAGCGCATCCATCAATCAAAAAACAGTGAGAAGATCTCTCGGAAAGAAAGACACGGCGAGATAACCACCAGAGAACGAATCAGGCCGAAATGGGAGGAGCGCCGGGTGGGGATCGATTAGGGTTCGTACCGCCTTCTTGGTGGGAGCCATTGCATCGGGCGGCGTCAGAGGGCACCGACCGCACGGCCGCGTCATCGTCATCGACCACACAGCAACAGAAGAACCAGACGGAGCCGTGGTCTCCTACTAGGCGGTGCACCTGCGCGCATGCATTAGGAAGGGGAGGAAGTAAATTGCATCAGCAAAATCAAACCAAGCAACAGAGAGAGACCATGAAGAGGAGAGAGACGCGGACCTTGCATGGCGTCGAGCACGGCGAGGGAGGTGGCGAGCAGAGCGAGGAGGCGTCGCTTTGCTCCCCGTCCTCGGCCTGGTAGAACACGCCCACGATCTTCCCCAGATCCGTCCCCGCGGCGGAGTCCATGGCGGTGGCGCACGCTGGGCCTGGGCGTCGAGCTCGGGTGATGGAGGGAGGAGGATTCGTCAGGGGACCGGGCCCTTCCTCGCCATCGTCTCCGGCCGCCGTGGGGTGCGGGGTCAGGGCCCGCACGGTGGTGGTATCCTGATTGGCGCGGCGGTAGACTGGTGGAGGTCGGATCTGGCGACACAGGAAGCCATGGCGCGGCTGGATGCGGGCGATGCAGAGGGACAAAGTAGCAGCGATAGCGGCGGCTCGACGCACTCAGGAGAGTGGCTTCGGTTGTGGGTCTCGGGGAGGCGACAGAGGCAACAGAGGGAGTCGATCTGGATCAGGGAGAGGGGGAGAGACAGGCGGCGGCAGGGGGAGAGGGGGATTGGGTTGCTGCTAGGGTTTGGGTTGGGTTGGGAGAGGTGATCTGTGATGAGGACGGTTGGATCCTTCGGATGCGGACGGTTCAGATCGGCTACAGTGGAGTGATCCGTGAGAAGAGTCATGATTGGTTCAGAAATTTCGTGATTTAAAATAGTTTCTAAGTACTAAAACTAGGGAAATTTTGTGAAGCAACTTTCAAAGTATTTTGCAAAATGGCACAACAAATTTTTTCACTCAAGTTAGACCAGATTTTATGGGTGATCACCAATTTGTATGCATTTTTGATCTTTCTAGCTATTTTTAATCATTTTTTGAGTGCCCGAAATGAGGTTTTTTGTGAAGAACCTACGAAATAATTGTTGCAAAATTCAGCCAAATCATTTTTCTAAGATACTAGACCATATTTAATGTAAAATTGACCAAATGGTTGAGTGTGAAATTTTTTGATCCACCTCTCATGAGAAAGACAAATTTCCACCGATTCAGCAGGAAGCGGGTCCAATTTGAACTACAGCTACGTCATAGTTTGCTCTTTATTTTTTCCAAAAATCATTTCTAGGTACATAAGTATCTATTTAATCATAGAAACACCAAAAAAATTCCAAGATTCAACCACTAGCTAGGAACGGTCAAGCCCACCGTTTTGACCGCATTTTGAAACGGGCATAAAAAATTCAAAAAAAATCAAAAAATTGGAAAACCTTCGCATTGTGTCATTATATGTGTCCAAGTTTCCGGGAAAAATAATAAACTTGTAATACGGTAATTATTTTAAAAAAGTGTTCTCAAAAATGAGCTATCATGCGTGAAGATTCATGGCTTTCAAGCCAAATGATCAATCTTATGGCCACATTCATGGCATAGTTTGTTCAAATGATCTTATATTGTGCACAAGGGTACATCTTGGAATTACAAACAATGTTGCCTAAGGAAGTTTTCATTTTCTTTGCACGGAAAATTAATATTTCATTTTCCGAGTGCCCAAAAGGAGGTTTTTTGTGAAGGAACTACCAAATAATTGTTGCCAAAATGGACCAAATCAATTTGATAAAATACTAGGCCATATATAATGCACAATTGACAAAATGGTTGGGTGAAAAAAGTTTTGATCCACCTCTGGTGAAAAAGACAAATTGTCGTCGATTCAGGTGGAAGCGGGTGAAATTTGAACTGTAGCTGCCTCATAGTTTGCTCTTTATTTTTTACAAAAATCATTTCTAGGTACATAAGTATCTATTTAATCATAGAAACACCAAAAAAATTCCAAGATTCAACCACTAGGTAGGAACGGTCAAGCCCGCCGTTTTGACCGCATTTTGAAACGGGCATAAAAAATTCAAAAAAATCAAAAAATTGGAAAACCTTCACATTGTGTCATTATATGTGACCAAGTTTCCAGGAAAAATAATAAACTTGTAATACGGTAATTATTTTAAAAAAGTGTTCTCAGAAATGAGCTATCATGCGTGAAGATTCATGGCTTTCAAGCCAAATGATCAATCTTATGGCCACATTCATGGCATAGTTTGTTCAAATGATCTCATATTGTGCACAAGGGTGCATGTTGGAATTCCAAACAATGTTGCCTAAGGGAGTTTTCATTTTCTTTGCACAGAAAATTCATTTTCCATTTTTCGAGTGCCCGAAATGAGGTTTTTTGTGAAGGAACTACCAAATAATTGTTGCAAAAATGGACCAAATAAATTTTATAAAATACTAGGCCATGTTTAATGCACAATTGACAAAATGGTTGGGTGTAAAAAGTTTTGATCCACCACTGGTGAAAAAGACAAATTGTCGCCGATTCAGCTGGAAGCAGGTCAATTTTGAACTGCGGCTGCCTCATAGTTTACTCTTTATTTTTTACAAAAATCATTTCTAGTTAAATAAGTATCTATTTAATTAGAAATACATGGTTTTATGGCGAGACATCGACGTTTGGACGGTGGCCGAGGGCCCCAACTCTAGAGCGCGTAAGCTCGCATGCCCGCCGCGTGGTCACCGTGTGACCGTGGTGTTGCCATGTGTTTTGGGCGGCCTAGGCATGTCTAGTGGGTTGGGAACTCCCCAGGTAGGTGCTAGGAAGAAAATCACAACATAAGATTCTCACGAGGAGACCGATCGATGCTCAAACATGAATAAGCAGCCAAGTGTTTGATTAGCGGTACGGGAAATGTACATGGCTAATGGGCGTGAGTTTTGGCTGAGGATGATTAGTTACTAAGAAGACTGTCTTCACAAATTTTCAGCTCAAAAAGAGGAGCCTAGGTGGTACTTGCTTTGCAAACCACCACATTGGACATAAATACAAATGTTGAAGCTCGGCTCAAAATAATGAATGGATTGAGCTGGCATTTGGTGGAGGATGGTTATTTGGGCATAGGAAAGCACTGTAGAAAATGGATACTATTTGGACATGCCAAAGTGGTACTTCCTTCACAAACTGTTACTTTGAACAGAATAGGAAAATGAATATTTTTGAATTATTTTTGAACTAGGCAATGAAGGTTTTTACATATTTGACGAAGATATGACCCGAAGAATTTATGAGATTTTTTAGGGAATTTTGGGAATGACAGAAATATAGGTTTCTTCACAACCTAGGGCAAAAACTGCCACATGGACATGACACATAGGCAAAACTGATGAGGTGGCGCCTAGTCATAGCAACCCACCACAATTGACAAGGCTATGACCATCTATATTGGTCGTTAACAACTAGAAATAAGGCAGCGGACTAGCGCTGTTTGCTTTATGACCTTTTCGTGTGAGGAAATTACGACCTTTCTGACCAAAATGGTCGCAATGGTTTAGGGTTTGGAGCCCCCCGAACAGCTTTTGACCAATTGGTCTGAAATGGTCATAAATTTATGACCAATTCTTCGAGGGTCACTGACAAAAGGTCATAAGTTGACATATTTCTTGTAGTGTGGTTATGGCAGGATATGCGAAATGGTTCAAGAGCCATGTAAGCTTTTGAATTGCACTGTCAATTTTTTTAATATATTGATTACACAAGATGATCAGCTTGTCTATTTTCTATCCATATGTTAAGAAGATGTGGGAGGATTGGCAGGCAGTTGATGATGCCCTTTACTCACTAGCAACGGGTCCTGATACTTAGGTAAGACATTATGAATCTTGCGTTGTGGGAGATGTGCGCTACAACACCCTTGCACGCGACGAAGGCAGGAAGACACAAAACAATGCCATCATGAGCACGGATACGTATGACAAAGAGACAACTGAAATGTATGCTAACATAACAGACATTGTTCAGTTGCAGTATATCTCCAGTTTTGAGGATCATCGGTGTGTGGTTCTGTTGTGTTGTCGTTGGTCTAACCTGTTTTCCAGGATCGCAAAACCCAGAGCTGATGATTATTTCAAATCCATCAATGTCAAGGCGGCGTACCAGACCAACGAGCCTTTTATTTTGGCAAATCAAGCAACATAGATATTTTTCTTAGAAGACACATTTGCACGTAGCGATGACTGGAGAGTATTGCAAAGGTTTGAACAGAGGAATACGTTTAATGAAGTTGCACAACAAGATGATGCTTACACTGCTCCTGATGTACAAGATAACACAGATGTTCCTAATATCTTTGTGAACCATCACGTCAATGACAACGGCGAAAAGATTGCCCGTAGTGCTGTGGACATACAAGAGTTGATCAAGAAGAAGCCAATGTTCGAGGACGTTGAGGATGAAGAAGAAGATGACACCGTGGGGAATTACGATTCAGACTGATACACATGGTGAAGATGTTGACTCCGCTGCTGCGGATGATGATTAGATTGCTTTTGTCGTATTTGCCTGTCAGAAGACGTTTTTTATCTACTATGTGAAATTTTGTTTGCAATGGCAACTGAAACCTGATGAACTTGTTGTTTAGTATTTTGCTGTGAGAACATCACATGTTATGTATGCTGATTTGTGTTTGGTGATTGTATGACGACTAAAACATGATGAAATTGTTGTTTAGTTGTACTCATATTTGGCTGTGAAACTTGAATTTGATGACATAGTTTGTTGTTGCACTGCAATTTGCCCGACGTCTTCGAATGAGAACAAAGCTGACCTGACAAGGCCTCTGCTAATTTATTTATTTATTACCAAAAGGGCCTCTGCTATTTATTTATTTATGAGCAAAAGGGGATACCCCCTAATTTCCGTTAATAGAAATCATTAGATGTGCACAACACTATGCCCAGCCTGCTACACGGGTTTCATTCGTTACTAGTTTCAGCAAAGTGATCATGGCATAGCCATTGAATACATCACGAGTGCTACATACACTATAAATAAAGAGACAATCATCCTACGGAGCACATCGGTTTTGCCCATTATCTTCACAAGCTCTTTCATCTCCTCATTGCTGTCAAGGCCGTTCAGTAGCTGTTGCTTGGCCATGATCAGAGGAACTGCATCTTTAACCTTCTGCTCTGCATCTTCCTCTTCTGCCGTTCCTTCAGTTACTTGTCCAACACCCCAACCTGCTGGTATTGGGATTCCTCGGCTAACCAAATAATCAGCGTAGTTCCATTCCCCCACATCAGCAACTTCCCAGAAATACAAATCACACCAATCTTCCCTTTTCTGCACAAATCAAATTGGAAGATCATCAACCAAACTATTAAAAAAATCAGCAACTGAAAGCAGCAGAACAACACTTAAACATATTATTACCCCATGATTCGGGCATTTGTAGAAGACTCAGCCAGGTTTGAGGATTGTGGTTGAGACGCGACGAATGACTCTGCGTGATTTGCAACAGTGGCACAACACCAATGGCAGCGGGTTGCGATGAGCAACCTGCTGCGGTGCACGTGTCTGCGGGGGTGTGATGAGACCCATAGGCGATGGTACGGGTGGCGACTTGGTGCATATCTGGTTGTTGCTCGCTGAAGAGTAGGTGGACGAGCAGCCAATGGACATGGTTGCTGCGGCCAGAGCTTTTGATGCTAGGCAGAGTAAGTAGAGAAGAGGAGAAGCGAACGTTGGATATGTCAGTTTCATTACTTGCAGAGTAGCATAGCACCATATTTAGTCATAGTCTAGGTTTGGATTCAAACCAGCTACAGGAGCACGTCTCTCTTTTCTCTAAAACGCAGCAACATCTCTTTACTGGTACACTAACTTGTTCTATACGCCTTCTCAAGTCTTTTATTTTCTTTCCCTTTTTTGCGAGGAAGGAAGGAGGACAAAATTGAGAGTTCCTGGGACTCGAACCCAAGACCTCTCGGATGAAAACCAAGGGTGCTAGTTACTTATGTGGCGAACATTCCCTGGGAGGAGGATGGCAGACGAACGCATTTTCCTCGCAGTTTTAGTTGCAACACAAGATCGAACGGTCGCAATTTTGGGAATGTTATCAGGCGAACGAGCCCAGTTTTTATTTTCTTCATATATATAAAAAGTATGCTACTTGGTGTCGGCTTAGTCAACAAATGATTGTGCCAACCTTGACTGTTGGATTGACATTCAACGTCTGTCGTGTTTCTTTAGTCTCTTCTTCCATTAGCCGCGAAAGCCAAACCAGTGCCAACGGGACCGCCTGCTCCCGCCTCCCATGGCTGGCTGTGCTACCGCGCATGCATCATGGCCACATTGCACCCTAAAACTCTGCGCATCTTCCCCGGCTCCTGTTCATTCCCGTCCGAGGCCTCACCATCATCCTCTGCCTTGGTTCTCCCGCCGCGGCGCCGCTCTCTGGTGTTGTCAACATGGTCAACAACCGAGAGGAATAAGGATATGACTGTACATGGTGAGGATGACAGTAGGGAGCCAACAACGCGCGCAGTAATTTTGTTTTTTCAGGACAGAGAAGGGTATCAACTGGGTTGTGCGGGAGTTGTGGCCCGTCTAGCCCAGGCTTTTATTTCATATGTTTAGCACATGACCAACCCAGTTTTTTTTCCTTTCTGAAAATGGCTAGCCGGCTATTTTGTTTTTTGCAGAATAACCAACATAGGCCTACTTGCTTTTCTACGCCCTACTAGGCCCGAAATCTTTCCAGACGAGGTGGGATGCATTTTGCCCAGAAAATGGGCTACAAGTAATAAGAAAATGGGCTGTAAAATGAAAAAATACAGCAAACATGCAATTAGTTCCAAAATACTTTTTCTTTACGATTTTGATATTTTAAATTTCATTGTTTTTGTGCTGGTAAAATTTCATTGAATTGAAATTAAGGTATATTTAGTTTTAAAATTAATATGAATCTGGCTAGAAATTTCGGGCTGTATGCTTTTTGGGACAGATTTGGAGGCTGACTTGTGCGTCTACTAGGTTGACGTGTACGAAAGGCTTTGTCAACTTGGTCAATAAACGATTCTAGCAGCAGTGGCCGTTGGATTTTAATCGGGCCATGCTGCTTCTTCAATATATGATCTACTTGCTCCAGCCGCCCAAACCAGCGCGGGTGGGACTGCCTGCTCCCGCCTCCCGTGGCCGACGGTGCTGCCACACTGACCCACCCTACTCCATTGCTGGCCAGACCATTCCTCTACTCACCCACACCTCGTGTTATTTTTCGGCGATGGCAGCTGAACCAATAAACCCTTGTACTCCCCACCGCTTAGGCAACCATTGCCGAGTCTTCCCCGGCTCCATGTCATTCCCTTCCTAGGCCTCGTCGTCGTCCACCGCCATGGTTCTCTCAGGGCGGCTTGGTCAATGTCGTCAACGAATGACATCCATCAGACGTGGACTGTACGTGGAGAGGTTGACAGCTGGGTCCACGGCCGCACACAAGGAAATGCCTCCTTATTAACGCGCAAAATAATGATTCCTCCACCTGACATCTGGGACCCACCGGAAGGGCCTCTGTACTTCGCGAAAAAAAATGCCCCCCGCTGACAAGTCCGACCCACCAGCTATCTTCGCACACAAGGAGTGCCTCCTTATTACGCACAAGAAAATATGAATACTCCCCCTGCTAGCTGGAACCCAGCATAGTGGGAGGCTGACTTGTGGGCCTACCAATTTGACGGGGGCGGAGGGCTTTGTCAACTTAGTCAATATGAACGATTCTAGCTCCAGTTATCGTACGATGTTCATCCAACAGCCGTAGTGCTTCTTCAACCTCTGGTCTTCTTGCTCCAGCCGTCCAAACCAGCGCCGGCCGTGCCACGTGCTCCTTCCTCCCGTGGCTGGTTGTGATGCCGCGGAGGCCTCACCACCCCCTACTACTCCCACCGCTGTCCAGGCCATCCCTCTACTTACCACACCCCATGTTATTCTGCGACGACGGCAGCCTCACATCGCAGCCAACCAGTGAACCCTTGTACTCCTCTCTGCGTGGGCTTCCACTGCAACGTCTTCCCTGGCTCCGTGTCGTCCCCTTACTAGGCCTCGCCGTCGTCCACCGCCTTGTTGCTCTCGGCGCGACGTGGTCAATGTGGTCAACAACCGACTTGCATCGGAAGAGCACTGCACGTGGAGAGGCTGACAGCTGGGTCCATGGCCGCAGCAAGGAAGTGCCTCCTTATTATGCGGAAAATAATGATTCCTCCACCTAACAGCAGGGACCCATCGAACGGGCAACCGTATTTCACGAAAAAAAGTCCCCCCTGATTGCTGGGACCCACCAGCTACATCCTCGTACGCAAGGAAGTGCGTCCGGGCGGAAAAAAATGATTCGCTCCCCCCGACTGCTGGGACCCACCAGCTACATCTTCACACGGAAGGAAGTCGCTGACAGTCGGGACCCACCTGGTCGAAGCGTACGTAGCGTTGTTATTCTGGTCGTGAACGTGTACACACATACTGGTCGATGTAGAGGCGCGTACGTGCCGTAGTAGAGGTGCGCACGTGTCGTGGTAGAGGCACGGCCATAGAATATACACGTACGTACAATGGCCAGGGTGCAAGAAAGTAAATACGGCCACGTACGTACATACGGGCAGGGTCTCGAATGCCTACTCGCGCATACGTACAGCCAGGGCTCGTGTACATGGCTGGGTCGGAATGGAGAAACAGCGTCATCATCGTGTTCATGGGGAGCCAACCGGCTGGGTCGGAATGGAATGCGTCGTCGTGTTCATCGGGAGGGCCTGGATGGAACAGGCGATGGAAACGAGGCCTAGCGTACCGTAGAACAGAGGAAATGGCCTTGTGTTCGATCGGCCACGGTCGAAACGGGATCCTGTTCATCGGGAGGGGTCTGGCGTACCACAAAACGGAGGAAACGGACTTGTGTTGGACCTCCTATGGTCGAAACGGGGTTCGGTTGATCGGGAGGGGTGTGGCGTACTGAAAACAAAGGAAACAAACTTGTGTTGGAGCGCTACGGTCGAAACGGGGGTCCTGTTCATCGGGAGGGGTGTGGCGTACCGCAAAACGGGACTCCACGGGATACTGCTCATCTCCACCGTCGACCTCCTCCAGCCTCCACGTGCTACTGTTCATCCACCGTCGAGCTCCTCCAGCCTCCACCTGCGACTGTTCATCCACGGGCTCCTGTTCGGCCAGCCTCCACCGCGCGCTACTCCACTGGCTCCTGTTCAACCACCCCTCCACGCGCTACAATTCATCTAGCCCTCCACCGGCTACTATTAAACCAACCCTCCACGGGGTCATCCTGTTCATCCAGCCCTCCATGGGGTCCTGTTCACCCAGCCCCAACCGGCTTGATCGATCAAGGTCCTGTTCATCCAAAGGCAACACGCGGGGTCCTATTCATCCACCCCCACCGGGAACTTTTCATCCAAACCTCCCCAGCAATGCTCGCTGTTCATCCAGAGCCAGCATCGATCGGCTTCAGTGTCAGGACCCCAATTCTATGCCACACCGATCTAGCATGTAACACCTCATATCAGTTTGCGGCTCACACACGGTATTCCCATGGGTGTCGCCTTACCATGTCCGGGACTGTTTGCGTCTTTTGGCACACGTATATTATAGTGTCGCTAGCATCCATATGACAAAGAACCCGGGCTGACATGGCTAGTCGTCAACCCAAAGTGGCACCAACTTACAGGGACAGGCATACATGACCCAGCAACGAATGTGTCGGTCATCAGCGAGTGAATCCGGCCTATAGCAGCTGGGCTAGCAGGACTCCAGTAATCTGGGATATAGCAGGCTAATAGCACTCCGGTAGACACCACGTTACATTTCCCCGAAGGGACAGACAGAGGAACGAAGAAGGACACATGTCGGCCAGCCTAAGTGTTCCGGAGTAGTAGCAAGCTACCAGGGCTCAGCGGAAGCACTAGGAGACATTCCCGGTAAGAGAGGCTACTAAGGATAAACAACTAGATAGTCAGATCCCACACATAGCAATACACATTACACGTACGCATAACATGCAAGTATGTGCTGTACAACATGGCATCACAACATAACTCAACAATTCATATAGATAAAGTCTCAGAAGAGCCATCATAGCATTTATTTCAAATAGGGGTCACATGACCCAACATTCAGAGCATACAAGCAAGAAGCGGAAGCATTATATGTTTGAGTACAGACATCTACAAATGAAAAAGGATGAAGAGCCTGACTATCTACAACATCCAATCAAGATCGTAGCTGAGGTACAAGCTACTTGATGAAGTCCACGGAAACTAGTAAGATCGAAGTCTCCGCTACAAAAACATAAATAAAGCAACATAAGTACAAAGGTACTCAGCAAGACTTACATCAGATCCTATCATACATGCATTTGTATCAAGAAGGTAATGTGGGGTTTACTTGCAGCAAGCCAGCTTTTACTCAGTGGCTATCCTGTTCTACAACTACGAAAAACTTCTTTGAGGTGAGATGGCGCACACGAGTCCACTAATCATCACACAATATACTACTATGGATTCATCCCCATCTCCCTACGAGAAGGCCATCCATATCACTCACACTTGTATTGAGCATTTTAGAGTATCCACTTCAAGTTGTCTATGTACCACGTAAGCATCCAAGAAGTCTGTAACCGCGGACCCGGCTATTCGAATAGATCATGTTAACCCTGCAGGGGTGTACTTCTTCACAACGCTCTCACCACTTATCGCCATGTACACGTCATGTATCTCGAAAACCTTCAATCGTAAGCCTGGCGAGGGTGTGGGCCACGACCTAACTAACCACAAAAGATTCTAGTCCAGGTTTATCGCCTATTCGGGCTCCATCCGCAAGGAGATCGGGCCGGGGTGTCACTCATGGCCCCAAACGATGTGAGCAGGGTTCCGAAGCCCACCATCCGGGTGCCACTTGGTACACCGTGCCACCTGTGCCTAGTCTGTCCCAAGCCCACCCTGCTGGGTGCCACTTGGTAGAAAAATAGCACTACCTACAAACACCATAAACTAGTTGTGACTCCTGGACAGAGAACAAGTTGGTTAAAAGTCGAGAGGAGTCGAGTTACTGGAACCCAATGTGTGGTAGTATCGAGTCATTGTACAACATACATAGAACTTAGTGCTTAAGGACGGTTCTAGTGAGACAACCCATCATGTACTCCTACATGGCCTCTCACCGCTACCTTTACCAAATCGTGTTCACACAATTCACTCTCAGCATCAGATCGTAGCACTGCACTCCAATTCATTCCCAATGAATCCGACCTGACACACTCTAAGCAATAGTAGGCATGGCATGGTAGGAACACAACAATGGCTTAAATCAACTCCTACACATGCTAGTGGGTTTCAACTATTTACTGTGGCAATGACAGGTCATGCAAAGGAATGGGTTCAACTACCACAACACAAAGTAGTAGTTGAATCGTTGTTGTCCAAATGCAATAACTGAGAGCAGGAGCGAGAGAGTAGGATTGTATCGGAATGAACAAGGGGGTTTGCTTGCCTGGTAGCCCTAAGCTAATCACCTGCATCACGGAGCCCACCTGACAGGCTGGCGAGGTCAAAGGGGTCAAACCCCACCGGCGTTTAGCCGCCGGCGAGGCCAAACGGGGCGGAGGGCTCGGGATCCGCCGTCCGGCGTCCATTCGGGCGGCGGAGACCACCTATGCGAAGCCCAGGCTCGCGCACATCCAATGGGACACGCGGGATGCCATGGGGGTGCCGGAGCTCGCCGGAGCAGAGCTCACGACGGCTATCGGAGCACGGCCAAGTGCACCCATAGCACTGCGGTGCACGGCAGGGGCTACGGGCAGTGGCGTTGGCTTTCTGGGAGGCAGTTGAGCATGTTGACGTGTGCGGGCATGAGCTATAGTAGCTAGCGCGACGGCGGCGACATGGACGGCGGTGAGGTGATACGGCCGTGGTGGGGGAACGAGGCTACGGCACGGGAACGGAGAAACGGAGAGAGGGGGACGGGGCAGGAGATCACAGCGGACTCGACGGGCTTGTCGGTGAGCTCGGGTACACGCTGAAGACGGCGGGGCAGCGAAGACGATCTCCGGCGGCCGGAGATGAAGACGATGATGTTGATGGTGCTCCAGGGCTTCCCGAGGTGCGTGGCTTGACGGGGAGGTAGCCGGCGACATGGCGGAGCTTTTGAGCATGGGGAGGGGGCGAGGCCGTGGCGGTGGCTGTGGCAGCAGCGAGCGGCGGCGATGGTGGCGTTTGGCCATGGGCGAGAGAGAGCAAAGGGAACAGGGAACGGGCATGGGAGAGAGCGAGAGAGGCTAGGGGGGTGCGTGGCGACGTCCGGCCGCTCCAAGCGACGAGAGGGAGAAGAAGGAGGTGGCGGGAGACATGGCCACGGCCGGCTGCGGTGCGGCCACACAGCAGCTCCTAGTGGCAGGAGCTTGAAGAAGCTCCTGGCAGTTGGGCTGGGCCGCCTGCTGGCTGGGCCGGCCTGTTGGCTGCTGGGCTGCACAGTGCCGAGCTGCACAGGTAAGTATCATTCCTGATTTGTTTTTCTTTTCTATTTTCTGACATTTGTTTTGATTTAATAATAATACTAAACCAATTTATTTCCTTATGTCAATTTTGTAGGAGCTAGTGGTATTATTCCGGAGCTCCTCATCAACTAGCATAATTTTTGGACCATATTTTATATATATAACAATATATATATCCAAAGAAAATAATTACTGCATTAATTCCAAATGCCCAAAATAAATAATTATGAGCTCCTAAAAATATTGATTTGATTTTTATCTCTGTCCAATATTTTCATAGAGCAACATGAATATTTTCTTGGACCTTTTTGGAGCAATTTTTATCTGGGTCATTTCCAGAAATGATTCTGAGGGTTTCACAAATCCCTATTTCAAATTTAAATGGAATTTAAACATGATGCACACATGACTAGCTAGTCTAGGTCATACCAGAACTAGGGATGTGACAACTCGCCCCCACTCGAAAGAATCTCGTCCCGAGATTCAGTGGTCAACGGAAAGAAAGTGGGGTACTCCAGTCGAAGATGATCTTCTCGCTCCTAAGTAGCTTCTCTCTTGGAATGATGAGACCACTGAACCTTGAGAAACTTGATGTTATGACGTCGAGTGACACGCTCTGCTTGATCAAGAATGCGAACAGGGTACTCTCGATATGTGAGATTATCTTGGAGATCAAATGTTTCGTGGTCCACTCCGCGGATGGGATCCGAGAAGCAATGCCTGAGTTGAGAGACGTGGAAGACATCATGCATTCTGTAAAGATGTGGGGGTAGTTCCAACTGGTAGGCAACCTCTCCTCATTTATCGAGAATGCGAAAAGGACCAATGTAACTTGGAGCCAACTTTCCCTTGATACCGAAACGATGGGTACCCTTCAAGGAGAAACCCGAAGGTAAGCTTTGTCGCCAACTTCATAAGTCATATCCTTATGATGACGATCATACTGACTCTTCTGATGAGACTGGGCTTTTTCCAGGTTCTCACAAATGACGCGAACTTGATCTGCCTCCTGGATCATGTCCGGTCCAAAGAATTGTCTTTCACCGGTTTCTGACCAGTTCAAAGGTGTTCAACATCTTCGTCCATAGAGAATCTCAAAAGGAGCTTTCTTCAGACTGGATTGGTAGCTATTGTTATAAGCAAACTCGGCGAAAGTAAGACATTTCTCCCAATCCATACTGAGTGAGATAACGCAAGCTCTAAACATGTCTTCAAGAATTTGATTGACCCGTTCCACCTAACCACTTGATTGAGGGTGGAAAGCGGTACTGAAGGAAAGATGGGTTCCCCATGGCAGTCTGGAAGCTCTCCCAGAAATGAGAAGTGAAAAGACTACCATGGTCTGAATTGATCTCTAGTGGAACACCATGAAGTGACACTATTCGAGAAATGTATAAGTTAGCGAGCTGACTAGCAGTGATACTCTCTCGAACAGGTATCAGGTGCACCACTTGGAGAGACGATCAATGACTACGAAGATAGCATTATTCCCTCTCTTGGTTCTGGGAAAGCCGGTGATGAAGTGATGAGGACATCAATACCATTGTTACACCCACAGCCCCTACTGCTACATATACGGGACCAATTACTAGAGCTCGCGCACGCCAATTAAATTATCAGGTACTTCCGTTTCTTGGTAATGATTCTAATGTTCATGAGAATATGATGCTGCCTAAATTGGATACATTTGTTTTGCTTACAAATGAAGGGCCTAGCTTGGAGAAGGATGAACATTGGAGCAAGAACAAGCATGGAGATGATACCATGCGCAAGGGGAACAAGAACGGAGTTACAAGTGATGATTTCAGGACTTTGAAGCCACCATAATGGGTGCATGAAGCCTTGGACGAAATATACAAGATGCCACTTCATAAATTTCGTCCCGAGGCTATTCTAGGTGCTGCGTCACCTTATTATTGGGCCAGGCCCTTGTAATTTCGAAATACATAAGTATAGGCTATTTTTAGAGTCCGTATGTGTGGGGAAACAAGAGATAGGGTTGATTTTGGACCCCTCCACCAAGGGCCACGAAATTCCCCCCTCTTCCTCCATATATACAGCCCTTAGGGAACCGTTTAGACTTTGGGTTTTGTTTAGATTAAAGTTCGCCATAGCTGCAACTTCGCGTACTTCGTTTGTGTTCAACGACTAGACAAAGGCGTCACAGAACCCCACCTTGATCAATAAAGCTTTCATCTTATATTCCAATATCCAGATTGCAATCTCAGTTTCTTGCTTGTTCTTCATTTGCTCGCAGGAAACAGACCCTTGTGGTCAGGTTGATCGTGCTCCGGTGTGGTCAATAACCTCTCGGAGTTGGTTTAGCGATTGCTAAGGCGCGACGTCCTCGCACGTTCGTAGTCAGATCGTCAAAGTCGACTTCCACCAAAGCGAAATCCATCATCTCATCGAAAGACGGGACACCTTTGCCTCTATCAAGTGGTATCAGATTTCCAGGTTGCTCGGTGAGATTTTACAGTTTTTCGTAGTTTAGATCAAGTCTTTTCTTCATACCTATAGTCCACGAAAAAAGCCAAAAAAAAATTAGGGTTAGTTCATCACATCCGAACCAGTCTGAGCCATTGCATAATCTTTTTAGGGCTTTGCTTTGTTGAATTTGCGGTTGCATCGTCGTGTCTAGTTGCTGGTCTTAGAGTCTAGTCTTTTAGAGTTTCGAGTTCTGGTCATAAGTTGTCACGTCGCCGCCGCACCATCATCATCGCCCCTGCCATCTACCACCACCGCTTATCCGCCACCGCTTCAAATCCGTATCCATATACCACCACCACTGTCATATACCACCACCGCTGCCATCTACCACCATATATCCGCCACTATCATGCCAATCCGAGTCTACCTGCAACATATATCCGCCACCAGTCCGAGTTCCACCAGATTCATCTCCGCCACCAGTCCGAGTTCCACCAGTTTCATCTCCGCCACCAGTCCTATTCCGAGTCCAGTATTTTGTTACTTTGTTTTGGATTTCCAGATCACGCAATACTCCGAGTCGTGACAGAGAAGGACTCCCCAATTTCCTTGCTACCCGCAGTAGAGAAATAGTTCCAAACTCAAAAAAAAACTAAGTCTGGAAAATTCTGGCTAGGCAGTTTTTAGACCATTTTGTAGACTTTTTCGAAAAAAAATTGTTGCGGAGCAAAAAAAAGAAGTGCAAAAAAAAGGGAAAAAAAGAGAAAAAAAATTCAGAGTGTGCTCCTCCCTTGTTTACGTGCCGCGCTGTGATTTTGTTGGTGTTCTAGGCTCGCGTCTCTAGCACAGTCTAGCCTAGGACCAGCACAGTACCGTCGTTGAGCGTTTATTCAACTTTGCATCTCTGAATTGATTATTGCTGACCCTTTTTGCTACCATATTATAAGCCTTCCCAGCTCCACATACATCTACGTCGTGCGTTTGACTCTCCCTGGTAATCGCTCTATCCAAGCTTTGAGAGTTTTGACTACAACGGTTGCCGATCACCGCCTGCTGCTAGGTAAGAACTGGTAAGAATTTGAGATTTGCTTGACGGATTTGTGACACCCACCACCACCTCTTGTTAGTAGTCTGTAGGATCATATTCTTGTGTGTTTCTATTGCTGCTAACCATGCCAGGATCACAAGCCGACGAGACTGACTGGGAGAACATGACGAATAAGGATTTGTATGATAAATTTCAGGAAATGATGAGTGGGCAGGTGCAAGATGTGCTAAACAGATTTGAAGAGGCCATGGAGAAGATAGATGGCATGGAGAAGACGTTCGAAACAAAGCTCGATAACAAGTTTAATGAATTGCTCGCGCGTCTTCCACCACCACCACCCGCTGCACCTAACGCACCTTTCCAACAACAACAACAACGACTACCTCCACGTCGCGAAACAGACCTCCGCCGAGCGAGCCGTGTTCCTGTTGCATTTGGCCAAACTGTTGGTGCTGCTGTTGATACTTCTGTGGCTCCTGCTGCTGATGCGGAGGAGGATGATTATGTGGGAGATTACGAGGATGAGGTTGCTTAAAATCAGAACTACGTGCAACCACCTGCACCACAACCACCAGGTCGTCCACATGCAAATAATCACAATGGTAGGGCTCTCCCTCAGGTACGAGATCATGACCATCTTCCTAAACTGAAATTGAATATTCCACCTTTCGAGGGTAGATATGTTCCTGATATATATCTTACTTGGGAGTTAGAAACTGAACAACGATTTACATGTTTACAATATCCCGAGGAGAGACGGGTTGCCGCTGCTGTTTGTGCTTTCACTAGTTTTGCATGTGTATGGTGGTCTGAACATTGTAGATTATATCCTATTCCAACTACTTGGGCTGCTTTGAAAACTGCTATGCGTACTCGTTGGGTTCCACCATATTATCAACGTGAATTACTTCCAAAATTACAGCGCTTAAGACAAGGAAAAAATTCTGTAGAAGAATATTATCAGGAATTAGAAACTGGCATGATTAGATGTGGTATTGTTGAGGAGAATGAAGCTATGCTTGCACGTTTTCTGGGTGGATTAAATAGAGAGATTTAGACCATTCTAGACTATAAGGATTATACTAATATCACTTGTTTATTCCATCTTGCTTGTAAAGCTGAACGTGAAGTGCAGGATCGACAAGCATTGGCGCGAACTAACTTTTCTGCAGGTCGACCTTCCTCATGGACACCGCGTGCATCTTCTACTTCCACTACACCAGCACCTCCATCAGGTGCCACCTCCAGCCGTGATACAAGAAAGCAGGCACAACCACCACTATCTGCCCAGAGCGCACCTGCCGGACCTACACAGAGCTCTTCTTCGTCCATGGCATCAACAGGGCACACAAGTGATATTATTTGTCGTCGTTGTAAAGGAAGAGGTCATTATGCGAGAGAATGCAAATCTCCGCGTGTGATGATTGCTACCGAGGGTGGTGGATATGAGTCCTCTAGTGACTATGATGAGGAGACTTCGACTCTTATTACACGTGAAGAACATGGTGGAGATGATTCTGATCATGAGACGCAATACATGGCTCCTGAAGACGCTGACAGGTATGAATGTTTAGTTGCTCAACGTGTTTTGAGTGTGCAGGTCACACAAGCTGAGCAAAATCAGAGGCACAATTTGTTCCATACCAAGGGAGCTGTGAAGGAACGTTCTGTGCGCGTCATAATAGACGGAGGGAGCTGCAACAACTTGGCTAGCATGGAGATGGTGGAGAAGCTTTCTCTCACCACAAGACCACATCCACATCCTTACTACATCAAATGGTTCAACAACAACGGCAAGGTTAAGGTAACACGTACTGTTCGTGTGCATTTTAGTATCTCTACATATGTTGATTATGTTGATTGTGATGTGGTACCTATGCAAGCATGTTCCTTATTACTTGGTAGACCATGGCAATTTGATAAAAATTATGTACACCATGGTAGAAACAATCAGTATACTCTTGTTCATAAGGATAAAAATATTACTTTGCTTCCTATGACTCCTGATTCTATTTTGAAAGATGATATTAATAGAGCTAATAAAGCAAAACAGGAGAAGAATAAGAGTGAAAATCAGATTGTGGCAAAAGAATTTGAGCAACAAATGAAGCCTAATAATAAACCATCTAGTGTTGCTTCTGGAATTAAATTGAAAAGTGCATGTTTATTTGCCACCAAATCTGATATTGATGAGCTAGATTTCAGCACATCTGTTTGCTATGCTTTTGTGTGCAAAGAGGCATTATTTTCATTCGAGGACGTGCCTTCCTCTTTGCCTCCTGCTGTCACTAACATTTTGCAGGAGTTCGTTGACGTCTTTCCACAAGATGTGCCACCGGGATTACCGCCTATTCGAGGGATTGAGCATCAGATTGACTTAATTCCCGGTGCTTCACTGCCAAACCGTGCACCATACCGTACCAATCCAGAGGAGACGAAGGAGATTATGCGTCAAGTACAAGAGCTTCTCGACAAAGGTTATGTACGCGAATCCCTTAGTCCTTGTGTTGTTCCTATTATTCTAGTGCCGAAAAAGGATGGTACATCACGTATGTGTGTTGATTGTAGAGGCATTAATAATATTACTATTCGTTATCGTCATCCTATTCCTAGGCTAGATGATATGCTTGATGAATTGAGTGGCTCTACAATATTCTCCAAAGTTGATTTACGTAGTGGATACCATCAAATTCGTATGAAATTGGGAGATGAATGGAAAACAACATTTAAAACTAAGTTTGGATTATATGAGTGGTTAGTCATGCCTTTTGGGTTAACTAATGCACCTAGTACTTTCATGAGATTAATGAACGAAGTTTTACGTGCTTTCATTGGACGATTTGTGGTAGTTTACTTTGATGACATATTGATTTATAGCAGATCTTTGGAAGAACATTTGGAACATTTACCTGCTGTTTTTATTGCTCTACGTGATGCACGTTTGTTTGGTAACCTTGGGAAGTGCACCTTTTGCACCGACCGAGTGTCTTTTATTGGCTATGTTGTTACTCCACAGGGAATTGAAGTTGATAAAGCCAAGATTGAAGCTATTGAGAGTTGGCCGCAGCCCAAAACGGTCACACAAGTGAGGAGTTTTCTTGGCCTCGCTGGATTCTATAGGCATTTTGTGAGAGATTTCAGCACCATTGCTGCACCTCTCAATGAGCTTACAAAGAAGGATGTGCCTTTTATTTGGGGTACCGCACAGGAAGAAGCCTTCACGGTATTGAAAGATAAGTTGACACATGCTCCTTTACTCCAACTTCCTGATTTTAACAAGACTTTTGAGTTTGAATGTGATGCTAGTGGAATTGGATTAGGAGGTGTGTTATTACAAGATGGCAAACCTGTTGCATACTTTTCTGAAAAATTGAGTGGGCCTAGTCTGAATTATTCTACATATGATAAAGAATTATATGCTCTTGTTCGGACTTTAGAAACATGGCAACATTATTTATGGCCCAAAGAATTTGTTATACATTCTGATCATGAATCTTTGAAACATATTAAAAGTCAAGCTAAACTGAATCGTAGACATGCTAAATGGGTTGAATTCATTGAGACTTTCCCTTATGTCATTAAACACAAGAAGGGAAAAGAAAATGTTATTGCTGATGCATTGTCTCGTCGCTATACTATGCTTTCACAACTTGACTTCAAAATATTTGGTTTGGAGACCATCAAAGATCAATATGTGCATGATGCTGATTTTAAAGATGTAATGCATAATTGTAAAGAAGGAAGAATGTGGAACAAGTTTGTCGTTAACGACGGATTTGTGTTTCGTGCTAACAAGCTATGCATTCCAGCTAGCTCCGTTCGTCTTTTGTTGTTGCAGGAGGCGCATGGAGGAATATTAATGGGACACTTTCGCGTGAAGAAGGCGGAGGATGTACTTGCTACACATTTCTTTTGGCCAAAGATGAGACGGGATGTTGAGCGTTTTATTGCTCACTGCACTACATGTCAAAAAGCTAAGTCACGACTCAATCATCATGGTTTATATATGCCTTTGCCTGTACCTAGTGTTCCTTGGGAGGATATATCTATGGACTTTGTTTTAGGTTTACCTCGAACAAAGAAGGGGAGGGATAGCATATTTGTTGTCGTGGATAGATTCTCGAAAATGGCACACTTTATACCATGTCATAAAAGCGATGATGCTGTTAATGTTGCTGATTTGTTCTTTCGTGAAATTATCCGCTTGCATGGTGTGCCAAATACTATTGTTTCAGATCGTGATACTAAATTTCTTAGCCACTTTTGGAGATGTTTATGGGCTAAGTTGGGGACTAAACTGCTTTTTAGTACTACTTGTCACCCCCAAACTGATGGACAAACTGAAGTAGTCGATAGAACATTGTCTACTATGCTTAGGGCTGTTTTGAAGAATAATAAGAAAATGTGGGAGGAATGCTTGCCTCATATTGAATTTGCTTATAATCGTTCATTGCATTCTACTACTAAGATGTGCCCTTTTGAAGTTGTGTATGGTTTCCTACCTCGTGCACCTATTGATTTGTTGCCTCTTCCATCTTCGGAGAAGGTTAATTTTGATGCTAAACAATGTGCTGAATTGGTTTTAAAAATGCATGAGTTAACTAAGGAAAACATTGAGCGTATGAATGCTAAATATAAACTTGCTGGAGATAAGGGTAGAAAACATGTTGTGTTTGCACCTGGAGATCTTGTTTGGTTACATTTGCCTAAAGATAGATTTCCTGATTTGCGCAAATCAAAGCTAATGCCACGTGCTGATGGTCCCTTTAAGGTATTAGAGAAAATAAATGATAATGCATACAAACTTGAGCTGCCTGCAGATTTTGGGGTTAGTCCCACTTTTAACATTGCAGATTTGAAGCCTTATTCGGGTGAGGAAGATGAGCTTCCGTTGAGGACGACTTCATTTCAAGAAGGGGAGGATGATGAGGACATCAATACCATTGTTACACCCACAGCCCCTACTGCTACATATACGGGACCAATTACTAGAGCTCGCGCACGCCAATTAAATTATCAGGTACTTTCATTTCTTGGTAATGATTCTAATGTTCATGAGAATATGATGCTGCCTAAATTGGATACATTTGTTTTGCTTACAAATGAAGGGCCTAGCTTGGAGAAGGATGAACATTGGAGCAAGAACAAGCATGGAGATGATGCCATGCGCAAAGGTAACAAGAACGGAGTTACAAGTGATGATTTCAGGACTTTGAAGCCACCATAATGGGTGCATGAAGCCTTGGACGAAATATACAAGATGCCACTTCATAAATTTCGTCCCGAGGCTATTCTAGGTGCTGCGTCACCTTATTATTGGGCCAGGCCCTTGTAATTTTGAAATACATAAGTATAGGCTATTTTTAGAGTCCGTATGTGTGGGGAAACAAGAGATAGGGTTGATTTCGGACCCCTCCACCAAGGGCCACGAAATTCCCCCTATTCCTCCATATATACAACCCTTAGGGCACCGTTTAGACTTTGGGTTTTGTTTAGATTAAAGTTCGCCATAGCTGGAACTTCGCGTACTTCATTTGTGTTCAACAACCAGACAAAGGCGTCACAGAACCCCACCTTGATCAATAAAGCTTTCATCTTATATTCGCAATATCCAGATTGCAATCTCAGTTTCTTGCTTGTTCTTCGTTTGCTCGCAGGAAACAGACCCTTGTGGTCAGGTTGATCGTGCTCCGGCGTGGTCAATAACCTCTCGGAGTTGGTTTAGCGATTTCTAAGGCGCGACGTCCTCGCACGTTCGTAGTCGGATCGTCAAAGTCGACTTCCACCAAAGCGAAATCCATCATCTCATCGAAAGACGGGACACCTTTGCCTCTATCATGAAGTCCATACCAACTTCATCCCATTTCCACTCAGGAATGTCTAAAGGCTGAAGGGTGCCAGCAGGCCTTTGATGCTCTGCCTTAAGGCGACGACAAATGTCACAGTTAGCAATGAACTGAGCAATCTCTCTCTTCATCCTAGTCCACTAGAACCTCTGGCGTAGGTCCTGATACATCTTAGTGCTACCGGGATGAATCGTGAGAGGAGATTCATGCGCCTCCTTATGGATCAGTTGTCGAAGATGTTGCTTCTTGGGAACCACCAGGCGGTTCCCAAAGAAAACGAGACCTTGATCATCTATAGAGAAACTACCAGCAATACCATTGCCAATGTTTCTATTGATCCGGGTAATCCCCGTATCATGCTTCTGGGCTTCTATGATATTATCCACAAGAGTAGGTTTCGCCACCAATGTAGAAAGTAATCCGTGAGGAGCAATGTGAAGGTTAAGCTTACAGATTTCCACATGGAGAAGTGGTTGGCCCTGCCGCAACATGAGATTGTTGCAATAGGATTTACGACTTAGCGCATCAGCCATGACATTGGCTTTGCCTGGGGTGTAAGTAATCCCTAGATCATAATCTGATATCACTTCCAACCAACGTCTTTGCCTAAGGTTCATATCTGGTTGTGTGAAGATATACTTGAGGCTCTGGTGATCGGTGTAGATCTCGCAACGTTTACCAAGAAGGTAATGTCGCTAGTTCTTGAGTGCATAGACTATGGCTGCAAGGTCTAGATCATGTGTAGGATAATTCTCCTCATGTGGATGCAACTAAAGAATGCAACCTAGTCCATGTCGTGAGGCGTCGCAATATATAACAAAGTCTTTAGTGAAATCCGGTGGCACAAGTATGGGAGCAGAAGTCAGGCGTCTTTTCAGTTCTTGAAAACTATACTCACACTGCGGGGACCACTAAAACTTTTTATCCTTCTTGAGAGGTTCCGTGAGGGATTTGGCTACTTTGGAGAAGTTTTCAACAAAGCGGCGACAATAGCTGGCTAGACCAAGGAAACTCCTGACTTGTTTAACGGTTTCAGGTGGAGTCCAATCAAGAACGGCCTTAACTCTCTCGGGATTGACAAGAACGTGGCCTAGGTAGGTCACTTCCGGCAACCAAAATTCACACTTGGAGAACTTGGCATAAAGGCGGTGCTAGTTTTTCTAACACAAGTCTAAGATGTTCGGCATGCTCTTCCTCGTTCTTCGAGTAAGTAAGAATATCATCAAGGTAAACCACGACGAACTTATCTAAGTACTCCATGAAGATCGAGTTCATCAAACGGGAGAAGGTAGCTGGAGCATTGGTTAGACCGAAAGACATGATGGTGTACTCGTACTGGCCATAAGAGTGACAAAATCCGTCTTAGGAATGTCCCCATTTCTGATCTTGATTTGGTGGTAGCCTAACCTCAAATCCATCTTTGAAAAGACCGAGGATCCAGCGGGCTGATCATACAGATCGTTGATCCTGGGGAGCAGATATTTGTTCTTTATTGTGACCGAATTAATAGGACGATAATCTACAACCATCCGATCCGTACCATCCTTCTTCTTGACAAAGAGGACGGGACAAGCCCAAGGAGAAGAACTAGGACGGATGAAACCCTTTTGCAAGGACTCATCAAGTTGTTTCTTAAGCTCGGCTGGTTCTAAGGGTGCCATTTTGTAAGGTCTCCTAGAGATTGGAGCGGTTCCTGGGATAAGATCTATGACGAACTCTACATCCCTGTCAGGTGGAACACCTGGCAGTTCCTCTAGAAAGATATCCGGAAAGTCTCGGACTACCGGGATATCATCAAGGTCTGGGAGAGGGATGGCATTAAGAGAATAGAGATGACACCTTGCAACTCTAGTGGAGATAGTGACTATCTTGCCAGATGGGTGTGTAAGCTGAACGGACCTGGTGTAACAATCAATCTTGGCATAATGAGCTTTCATCCACTCCATACCTAGGATGATGTTAATATGTGTAGACTTGAGGGCTATAAGTGATGCAAGGAATACAAGTTTGTCAACAAGGATTCCGTTGCCATGGCTTACACTAGAAGTTTGCCATTTGGATCCAGGAGTTTGAATGACCAGTGGAGAGGGCATATCACAAAATGATATGTTGTGCAAGCTATCATAGCTTTGAGAATAGAAGGAGTTAGACGCTCCAGTATGAACCGATGCTGGATGACAGTTGACAAGGAGTGTACCAAGAACGACATCCGGATCATCATGAGCGTTTCTAGCTGAGATGTGATGCAGACGTCCATGTTTAGTGCAAGCTGACTTAGCACTAATCGTCTTGCTTGATGGCTTAACACAGCCAATAGACTTCTCGGGCTGGGGTGGAGCATAACTAGTCTGAGAGCAGACACGTGCATAGTGTCCTGGCTTCCCGCATGTGAAGCAAGTCCCTGAAGTTGGATGTGGACCCGCATTGACAAGCGGTTTACTAATAGACCTGGGTGGAACATATGACCGAGCTGGGTGGGGCACCACATAGGATGGCCTCGGTGTATATCCATAAGGAAGAGCGGAGTTTGGAACCCAAATCCGGCGCTTCTGCGAGCTAGAGCTGGAGGAAGATCCCAAATCACGGGTGTGCTTACGAGACTCCTCGTAAGTGAGCTGAGTTGTTTCTGCATTAATGGCCTTGTTCACAAGAGCTTGGAATGTGTCACAATGATGCAGGTGGAGATCACGATGCAACTTGGGGTTGAGACCCTTCCGGAACCTAGCCTGCTTCTTGGCGTCTGTGGACACCTCTTCTGTGGCATAACGGGCGAGGTTCTCAAACTCTTTACTGTAAGCATCAACAACCATCTTACTCTGGGTGAAACTACAGAACTCTTCTCTCTTGCAATCGATGAGGGCCTGAGGTATGTGATGCTCGCGAAAAGCCTCAATGAAATCCCTCCAGGTAGGAATTTGGCTAGTTGGAAGCATAGCCTCATAGTTCTGCCACCAAAGACTAGCAGGACCTTCCAGGTGGTATATAGCATAGGTGACCTTGTCATCTTCAGCTACGTTCGCGGAATGCGGCTTATGAGTGATGCTACGGAGCCAGTCATCGAGTGGCTCAATGGAGTGATGAAAGGTAGGTGGGTGCAAGCGAATGAAGTCATGAATGGTTGCAGACCGTTTGAACTGATGCCCGGTGTTCTCCTCGATACGTGCCAACAAGCGGTTAGACTCACGCTTGTTTCTCTCCATCTCTAACATGAACTCTGTCAACGAAGGAGGGTCGGGAGGATCCTCCTTGCTACCATCTCCGTGGTTCTGGCTACAAGCAACAGAACTTCGCTTAACTGATCACATCCTGAGAAACGAAACCAAGGACGGATCAGCATCAACTATAGACTGTAGAATGTAGGACAAAGAAATGAGTATCTCTCGAACTCCTAGGGCAATTCCAGCAGCATAACAGAAGTAAAATGCTCAAAATGGGACATCCTGCTAAAAAAGAGTAGTACAACAACACAACATCACCAGTCAAGGTTCTGAAATCATACTAAACATGCTACATTGGAGGTACTCAAAACTGGGATATGACTCTGCTCAACCAATCCTATGGGACTACAGAGTAGTAACACGTGATCCTGATAGACGGAAGAGAAAGCCTAGTTACTTAACCCCATAGGAAAGGTAGGATGGCTCAGATCAGAAGGCGATGAGGTATAAGGAGTAAAAGGAGCCTTACGTTCATTCCCACAATCAATTCCCTTACATAACTAAAGAATTTCTAGACTCAACTTTGACCAGTTTGGCTTGGTAATCCTACAGGCAGTCAGGCTCTGATACCAAAGCTGTCAGGACCCCAATTCTATGCCACACCGATCTAGCATGTAACACCACATATCACTTTGCGGCCTCACGAACGGTATTCCCACGGGTGTCGCCTTACCATGTCCGGGACCGTTTGCGCCTTTTGGCACACGTATATGATAGTGTCGCTAGCATCCATATGACAAAGAACTCGGGCTGACATGGCTAGTCTTCAACCCAAAGTGGCACCAACTTACAGGGACAGGCATACATGACCCAGCAACGAACGTGTCGGTCATCAGCGAGTGAATCTAGGTTGTAGCAACTGGGATATTTCCCCAAAGGGACAGACACAGGAACGAAGAAGGACACACACCGGCCGGCCTAAGTGTTCCGGAGCAGTAGCAAGCTACCAGGGCTCAGTGGAAGCACTAGGAGACATTTCCCGGTAAGGGAGGCTACTAAGGATAAACAACTAGATAGTCAGATCCCACACATAGCAATACACATTACACGTACGCATAACATGCAAGTATGTGTTGTACAACATGGCATCACAGCATAACGCAACAACTCATATTGATAAAGGCTCAGAAGAACCATCATAGCATTTATTTCAAACAGGGGTCACATGACCCAACATTCAGAGCATACAAGCAACAAGCGGAAGCATTACATGTCTCAGTACAGACATCTACAAATGAAAAAGGCTGAAGAGCTCGACTATCTACAACATCCGATCAAGATCGTAGCTGAGGTACAAGCTACTTGACGAAGTCCACGGAAACTAGTAAGACCGAAGTCTCTGCTGCAAAAACATAAATAAAGCAACATGAGTACAAAGGTACTCAGCAAGACTTACATCAGATCCTATCATACATGCATTTGTATCAAGAAGGTAATGTGGGGTTTAGTTGCAGCAAGCCAGCTTTGACTCAGTGGCTATCCTGTTCTACGACTACGAGAAACTTCTTTGAGGTGAGATGGCACACACGAGTCCACTAATCACCACACAATACACTACTATGGATTCATCCCCGTCTCCCTATGAGAAGGCCATCCATAGCACTCACACTTGTATTGAGCATTTTAGAGTATCCACTTCAATTTGTCTATGTACCACGTAAGCATCCAAGAAGTCCGTAACCGCAGACCCGGCTATTCGAATAGATCATGTTAACCCTACAGGGGTGTACTTCTTCACACACACTCTCGCCACTTACCGACATGTACACGTCATGTATCTCGGCAACCTTCAAGCGGATTCCTGGCGAGGGTGTCGGCTATGACCTAACTAACCACACAAGACTCTAGTCCAGGTTTATCGCCTATTCGGGTTCCATCCGACAGGAGATCCGGCAGGGGTGTCGCTCACGGCCCCAAACGATGTGAGTAGGGTTCCCAAGCCCACCATCCGGGTGCCACTTGGTACACCGTGCCACCTGTGCCTAGTCTGTACCAAGCCCACCCTGCTGGGTGCCACTTGGTAGAAAAATAGCATTACCTACAAACACCAGAAACTAGTTGCGACTCCTGGACAGAAATCAAGTTGGTTAATAAGTCGAGAGGGGTCAAGTTACCAGAACCCAATGTGTGGTAGTATCGAGTGATTGGACAACATACATAGAACTCAGTGCTTAAGGACGGTTCCAGTGAGACAACCCACCATGTACTCCTACATGGTCTCTCACCGCTACATTTACCAAATCATGTTCAAACACTTCACTCTCAGCATCAGAACATAGCACTGCACTCCAATTCATTCCCTATGAATCAGACCCGACACACTCTAAGCAATAGCAGGCATGGCATGGTAGGAACACAAAAATGGCTTCAATCAACTCCTACACATTGCTTGTGGGTTTCAACTATTTACTATGGCAATGACAGGTCATGCAGAGGAATGGGTTCAACTACCACAACACAAAGTAGTAGTTGAATCATTGTTGTCCTAATACAATAACTGAGAGCAGGAACGAGAGAGTAGGATTGTATCGGAATGAACAAGGGGGTTTGCTTGCCTGGTAGATCAGTAGAGGGGGCACTGATCTTCAGACAGGTACTCTCGAGCACTCTCTGGAGTAGGACCTATCGAGAAGGAATGGTGCCAACAATCAGAACACAAGCATATGCAACAATATGATGCATGATCATGGCATGTAGATGTGATGCTGTTTGAGCTAATGCGGCTAGCATTCATTTGGTTGAAGTCCATTTGAATCAAGAATTCAAATGCAAATCCAAGTTAAGTCTTTTATCAATGCCATTTTAGTATTTCACTTATACAGTAGGTATAAGTTGGTTTGTCATGCATGGAACTAGTACAGGTGGATCGATTGCATTTTCTAGATAATTTTTCATATATAAATTATTTCAATCTGAGCTATGGTTAAATTTCTATGAATTTTTGAAGTATATCATTTTCTGGAATTTTGTAATTAAAATTAAAACCAGAAAATGAATAACTTCGTCATGCTTGCGTCAGCAAGTCAACAGCGCTGACTGGGGTCAAACCTGACATGTGGGGTCCACACATCGGTGTCACAGAGTTAAACAGGGGGTTAGTTTATCTAATTACAGGATTAGTGGCGCTGGGCCGACTGGTCAGTGTCAGGGTTGTTAGTTAACGATGATTAGCCCTAAGCTAATCACCTGCATCACGGGGCCCACCTGACAGGCCACGCGAGGTCAAAGGGGTCAAACCCCACCGGTGTTTAGCCGTCGGCGAGGCCGAACACCGTGGACGGCTCGGGATCCGCCCTCCGGCGTCCATTCGGGCGGCGGAGACCACCTATGCGAAGCCTAGGCTCATGTGCATCCAACGGGACACGTGGGATACCGTGGGAGTGCCGGAGCTCGCTGGAGCTCGCCGGAGCAGAGCTCACGGCAGCGACCGGAGCACGGCCAAGTGCGCGCATAGCGCTGCGGTGCACGGTAGGGGCTACGGGCAGCGGCATTGTCTTTCTGGGAGGCAGTTGAGCATGTTGAACGGAGGCTATGACATGGAAATGGAGAAACGGAGAGAGGGGGACGGGGCAGGAGCTCACATCGGACTCGACGGGCTTGTCGGCGAGCTCGGGGACGCGCTGATGACGGCGGGGCGGCGAAGACGATCTCCGGCGGCCGGAGATGAAGACGACGGTGCTCCAGGGCCTTCTGAGGCGCGTGGCTTCACGGGGAGGTAGCCGGCGACGTGGCGGAGCTTCTGAGCACGGGGAGGGGGTGAGGCCGTGGCGGTTGTTGCGTCAGCAGCGAGCGGCAGCGACAGTGGCATTCGGCCGTGCGTGAGAGAGAGCGAGGGGAAGAGGGAATGGGCACGGGAGAGAGCGAGAGAGGCTTGGGGGTGCATGGAGATGGTCGGCCGCTCCAGGCGACGAGAGGGAGAAGCAGGAGGTGGCGGGAGACGTGGCCGCGGCCGGCTGCGGTGCGGCCACGCAACAGCTCGTACTGGCAGGAGCTTGAAGAAGCTCCTGGAAGTTTGGCTGGGCCGCCTGCTGGCTGGGCCGGCCTGTTGGCCGCTGGGCTGCACAGTGCTGGGCTGAACAGGTAATTATCTTTCCTGATTTGTTTTTCTTTTCTGTTTTCTGACATTTGTTTTGATTTAATAATAATAATAAACCAATTTATTTCCTTATGCCAATTTTGTAGGAGCTAGTGGTATTATTCCAGAGCTCCTCATCAACTAGCATAATTTTTGGACAATATTTTTTATATATAACAATATATATCCAAAGCATATAATTACTGCATTAATTCCAAATGCCCAAAATAAATAATTATGAGCTCCTAATAATATTGGTTTGATTTTTATCTCTGTCCAATATTTTCATAGAGCAACATGAACATTTTCTTGGACCTTTTTGGAGCAAATTTTATCTAGGTCATTTCCAGAAATGATTCTGAGGGTTTCACAAATCCCCATTTCAAATTTAAATGGAATTTAAACATGATGCACACATGACTAGCTAGTCTAGGTCATACCAGAACTAGGGATGTGACATTCAGTTAGCAGCAGTAGCGAAGGAATCGCTCGCACTACAAAAAAAAGACACATCATTGACATTTTAGGCCGAACGAAATTTTTTCTGTCATACTTATGACACTTCGATGACGATAATTGTGACAAAACCCGGTATCATCATAGATGTGGTGGGATCCTAATTCTATGACAAAAAATCATGACAGAAAATGGGCTTTTCGTCCTGGGCAAGCCGGAGACGCAGCTACATGACATTCTTTGGGTCATCCATGACAAAAAAAACTATGGTAGAAGCGAGGGCGAGGAAAATATCGGTGTTCCCGGTTACAGTGGGTGGTCGGGGCCGCGCGATGCGCGTTTCTCTCATACATGTACGCGCGTGTGTGTGAGGCGTTGGGCTCTAACTGAACCCGGGCGAGGCGTTGGGCTCTAACTCAAGCCGAGCGATTGCACTCCAGGCTATGCGTTACTGAACCCGAGCGATTGATCGATGGTTGTCAACTAAACCCGATCAAGCGATGCCTTCGCAACTACTGCTATCTGAAGCTGATCGATGCTGCCTCTGGATGAACAATGAGCGTTGCTGGGGGGTTTGGATGAACAGTTCCCGGTGGGGGTGGATGAACAGGACCCCGTTGAGGGCTGGATGAATAGGACGACCCCGTGGAGGGCTAGATGAATAGTAGACGGTGGAGGGGTGGATGTAAAGTAGCCCGTGGAGGGGTGGTTGAACAGGAGCTCGCGGAGAGGCGTGGTTGAACAGTAGTCGGTGGAGTAGCGCGCGGTGGAGGCTGGATGAACAAGAGCCCATGGATGAACAGTCACAGGTGGAGGCTGGAGGAGGTCGACGATGGATGAACAGTAGCCCGTGGAGGCTGGAGGAGGTCAACGGTGGAGATGAACAGTATCCCGTGGAGTCCCGTTTTGTGGTACGCTACACCCCTCTAGATGAATAAGACCCCCGTTTCGACCGTAGCGCTCCAACACAAGTCCGTTTCCACCGTTTTGCGGTACGCCACACCCCTCTCGATCAATAGGACCCAGTTTCGACCGTAGGAGGTCCAACACAAGGTTCCTCCATTTTGTGGTATGCCAGACCCCGCCCGATGAACATGATCCCGGTTTGAACATGGGCAGTCGAACACAAGGCCGTTTCCTCCATTCTGCGGTACGCCAGGCCTCATTTCCATCGACTGTTCTATCCAAGCCCTCCCGATGAGCACGACAATGCATTTCGTTCCTACCCAGCCGGTTGGCTCCCCATGAACGAGACGACGGTGCTGTTTCTCCGTTCTAACCCAGCCTTGTACACGAGCTCTGGCCGTACGTATGCGTGAGTAGGCATTCGAGACCCCGCCCGTATGTATGTACGTGGCCGTATTTTCTTTCTTGCACCCTGGCCGTTGTATGTACGTGTACATGCTATGTGCGCACCTCTACTATGACCCATGCACGCCTCTACATCGACCAGTATGTACGTGCACGTTTGCGGCCAGAATGACAATGCTACATATGCTTCGACCAGGTGGGTCCCAACTGTCAGGCAGCTCCTTGTGTGTGAAGCTGTAGCTGGTGGGTCCCAGCAGTCAGGGGGCGAATCATCTTTTTGCTCGTAATATGGACGCACTTCCTTGCGTGCGAAGATGTAGCTCATGGGTCCCAGCAGTCAGGGGGAAACTTTTTTTCACGAAATATGGTGGCTTGTCCGGTGGGTCCCTGCTGTCAGGTGGAGGAATAATTATTTTACGCGTAATAATAAGGAGGCACTTCCTTTCAGCCGCCGTGGACCCAGTTGTTAGCCACTCCACGTACAGTCCATGTCGGATGGAAATCGTTCCTTGACCACATTGACCACGCCGCACCGAGAGCACCAGGGCGGTGGGCGACGGTGAGGCCTAGGAAGGGAACGACGAGGAGCCGGGGAAGACGCGGCAGTGGAAGCCCGCACGGAGAGGAGTATGAAGCTTCACTGGTTCGGCTGCAGTGTGAGGCTACTGTCGCCGCAGGGCATGGCCAGCAGTGGGAACTGTAGGGGCGGTGAGGCCTCCGCGACAGCACAGCCGGCCACAAGAGGCAGGAGCACGCGGCACGACCGGCGCTGCTTTGGGCAACTGGAGCACGAAGACCAGAGGTTGAAGAAGCACTACGGCCGTTGGATGGACATCGTACGGTCACTGGAGCTAGAATCGTTCATATTGACTAAGTTGACAAAGCCCTCCATCGCCGTCAACTTAGTAGGCCCAGCTAGCAAGGGGAGTATTCTTTTTTTGTGCGTAATAAGGAGGCACATCCGGTGGGTCCGAGCTGACAGCGGGGGAACATTTTTTTCACGAAATACAGAGGCCCTTCAGATGGCTCCCAGCTATCAGGTGGAGGAATCATTATTTTGCGCGTAATAAGGAGGCATTTCCCTGTGTGCGTCCCTACTGTCAGCCTCTTCCAATGGTCGTTGTTTGTTGACCATGTTGACCTCGCCGCGCCGAGAGCACAAATGCGGTGGATGAGGGCGAGGCCCAGGAAGGGAACCACCCGGAGCTGGCGAAACCACCATAGCGAATGCCCACGCTGAGGGGAGTACGAGCGCTGACTGGTCAGCTGCGGGGTGAGGCTGACGTTGCTAGAAAATAATAGGATGTGTGGGTGGTCAGAGGGATGGCCTGGCGGCAGCACAGCCAGCCACGGGAGGAGGGAGCAGGCAGTCCTGCCGGCGCTGATTTGGGCGGCTAGAACAGGAAGATCAAAGATTGAAGAAGCACGACGGCCGTTGGATGAACATCCAACAATCACTATTGCGTGTTGACTAAGTTGACAAAGGCTTGCGTACGCATCAAAACAAAATTTAGGACAGTGTCATCATCAACCTAGTAGGCCCAGAAGTCAGCCTCCAAATTTGTGGAAAACAACATACAACCCATTAGCCATTATTTTTAATAATTTACAGCCCATTAGCCAATTCTTAAGGATATTTTAAGCCCATATTCTTTTTATTAGCATTACAGACCATATATTCTCGGCACTGCTAAAAAATTCAACGAAATTTTGCATATTTCAGTGGGGTCTGAACTCTTTTAATCACAAAATTTCAAGTCACGTTAAAATAATTTTCAAAAAATATATCAAAATAAAATTCAAAAAACAATTCTCCGCAAAAAATGAATGAAATTTAGAATCTTAACTAGCAAAATGCCCGTTCGTTGCATGGAACATGAAGGTGCATTTGTATGAGTAGTTTATCTTGTGGGAGAAAATATGATATTTTAATGTAATTGTCAGTTGGCTTTGGTTTTTATAAGAGTAGAGAGTAGCGAAATCCTGGAAAGAAATTGATATTTTAATGCAATTGCTGGTTGGCTTTGGTTTAAAAATTCACAGCCCATTTCTTACAACTTATAGACCAGCTTCTGGGGAAGCCCATTTCTTACTACTTACATCCTTCCTCGTGTTGAAAGATTTGCATCCCACCAGGGCTGAGAAAAGCAAGTAGGCCTCAGTTTTGGTATTCTCCAAAAAAAAGAACTGGGCTAGCCATTTTCAAAAAGAAAAAATATATCAACTAGGCTCGTCATGTGTTTAATAAAAGCGTAATCGTGGGCTAGATAGGCCACAGCCCCCGCACAACGCGCAATTGAGCTCCGTTTCTAAAACTAAAAAATAACTGGGCGAGCTACTGGGCCCCTGGTGTTATTTGCTCGTTCCGTAATTTTCTCATTTATTGACTACATTGACAATGGCGTGGGACCTAGATGTCAAACAATTAGCAGGAAGTATTTTTTTGGCTTGTAATAACGAGGCACCTGCTTGCAAAATGCAATGACCCTGGTGGGTCCCTACTATCAGCATCTCCACGTACAGTCATCTCCTGATTCCTCTTGGATGTTGACCATGTTGACAATGCCAGACGGCGGCGGGCACAACGAGCGAACCAAGGCGGAGAACGACGGCGAGGCCTCGGACGGGAACGAACAGCAGCCGTGGAAGATGCGGTAGTGCAGTGGCAGGGGGAGGGGATACGAGGGCAACAACATGCAACTGAAGCATACAAATGGTACACAAAGCCCAAGGATTAATTATTCATCAAATTTTTAGACAAAACCCAGATTGAACATGACAGTAACATCTAACCCAATCACTCTTTTCTGCAGTCACAAACAAATGGATCGATTTGATCCATAAAATCAACATCCTGTGCAAAAAAATTATTTCACGATGACAACTTGTTGTAAATAGAAGCTGAGCACGTTTAGAAGCCCATTTGTCCACCTGAAACTTCTTTTTTTCCTGTTCAACATGTCCGTCCATGAGAAATCTCTTGCGGTAAAAATTAAGCCTCAAGGACAATAGTAACCTCGCATTCAAGAGGAAGAATGTGACAAAGCTTTTGTTTGCATAGTTTGGATGCATATCGTTCCATCGTTATTGTCCTCAAACAAATGTCATGAGAACTGAGAAAATCCTGGTGCTTATTACCCACCGATTGGTTATATGTTTTTCTCCATTTGTTTCTGCCTAAGTAGACATGAAGATTGAAAATAGTTAAGGTCTGAAAAAAGAGTATTTCGAAAGAATGACAAATGAATAGTTAATTCTAGTACAATATATACGGGCTTTCAATGTGCATGAAATCATCACCTCTATATATAAATTCTCTAGAGATCGAAAGCATCGCAACAAGCCAATAATTATGTCCATATCAAAACTGAACATTATGATATAAATGATCTTGACAGAATCCAGCAGCATTGATAGGCTATCAATGGACGAACTCTTCATTGAGCATATAACATAATATTAGTACCCAATGTGTACTGCAAGATGATATAAAACTTATGGGCACAAATGAAAAATGCAGTCTATGATTACAAATGTGTAGATTATAATATACGGTGCCTGAAAAGGTGAGGAGCCAAACACCAACTCCTTGTGATCATTAAACGGGTCACAAATTACACCCAAGGTCTCCAGTTTGGGCGCAGAGACGACACTTATTTTTGAAGGTGTATAACAATTATCAAGGAGCAACCTTTGAAGTGAAGGGGCATCTTCGATGATGAGCTGCCGTCCTTCAAAACAAATTCCAATGCTTTTAAGGTGAGGCGACTTTATTTGGAGAAAACTGATACAGATTTCAATTCCCAAAACAATTAGCAAGCGCTCTCGGGCAGGGAAACTGGAGTGGATGATGCTGTGCAGTGAGGCCTCCGACACATAAACCACCACAAGCGAAAGTTTTTTTAGCAGTGGGAGTTGAAGCATTTGTACCATATTGTCTAGTAGATGGCACCGGGCGAAGGTGGCGGTGAGGAGAGAGGAGGAAAACCGCGAGATGGACAACGGTGGTGTGGGCATGAATTCTTGGTGTGTTCGTGGTATGAAACTTTTGTGGTAATGGTACAACTCAAACTGCTGGAGTTTTCAGAATTCAGGGGATGTCAGCCACGCGTCCACCATGTCGGGTAAGGATAGCAGGTAGCGTGTCGGGATGTAGAGGCATTGAATAGGGCCCTCCTGGTGAGAAGAGACGATGGCTTTGAGGAGTCAAATTTAGGAACGACAGATATCTGACGATAGTCGAGATTGAGGGGCGCGGTGTGATATGTCCATTTTGCATCATGCTTTTATATCGATATTTATTGCATTATGGACTGTTATTTCACGTTATGTCCCAATAGTTATGGCTATTCTCTCTTATTTTACAATATTTACATGAAGAGGGAGAATGCCGGCAGCTGGGATTCTGGGCTAGAAAAGGAGCAAATAATAGAGACCTATTCCGCACAGCTCCAAAAGTCCTAAAACTCCACGAAAGTCATTTTGGAATTAATGATAAATATTGAGCGGAAGAAGTACCAGAGGGGGCCCACACCCTGGCCATGAGGGTGGGGGCCGCGCCATACCCCCTGGGCGCGCGCCCTGCCTCGTGGGCCATTTGGCAGCCCTCCAGTGCCCATCTTATGCTATATGAAGTCTTTTACCCTGGGAAAAATCATAAGAAAGCTTACTGGACGAAACTCCGCCGCCACGAGGCGGAACCTTGGCGGAACCAATCTAGGGCTCCGGTGGAGCTGTTCTACCAGGGAAAATTCCCTCCGGGAGGGGGAAATCATCACCATCGTCATCACCAATGATCCTCTCATCGGGACGGGGTCAATCTCCATCAACATCTTCAGCAGCACCATCTCCTCTCAAACCTTAGTTCATCTCTTGTATCAAATCTTTGTACCAAAACCTCAGATTGGTACCTATGGGTTGCTAGTAGTGTTCACTACTCCTTATAGTTGATGCTAGTTGGTTTATTTGGTGTAAGATCATATGTTCAGATCCTTAATGCATATTAATACCCCTCTGATTATGAACATGAATATGCTTTGTGAGTAGTTACGTTTGTTCCTGAGGACATGGGTGAGGTCTTGCTATTAGTAGTCATGTGAATTTGGTATTGGTTCGATATTTTGATGAGATGTATGTTGTCTTTCCTCTAGTGGTGTTATGTGAACGTCGACTACATGACACTTCACCATTATTTGGACCTAGAGGAAGGCATTGGGAAGTAATAATTAGATGATGTGTTGCTAGAGTGACAGAAGCTTAAACCCTAGTTTATGTGTTGCTTCGTAAGGGGTTGATTTGGATCCACATGTTTCATGCTACGGTTAGGTTTACCTTAATACTTATTTTGTAGTTGCGGATGCTTGCAATAGGGGTTAATCATAAGTGGGATGCTTGTCCAAGAAAGGGCAGTACCAAAGCACCGGTCCACTCACATATCAAATTATCAAAGTAACGAACGCGAATCATATGAGCGTGATGAAAACTAGCTTGACGATAATTCCCATGTGTCCTCGGGAGCGCTTTTCTCTACATAAAAACTTGTCCAGGCTTGTCCTTTGCTACAAAAAGGATTGGGCCACCTTGCTGCACCTTATTTACTTTCATTACTTGTTACCCGTTACAAATTATCTTATCACAAAACTATCTATTACCTACAATTTCAGTGCTTGCAGAGAATACCTTACTATAAACCGCTTGTCATTTCCTTCTGCTCCTCAATGGGTTTGACACTCTTACTTATCGAAAGGACTACGATAGATCCCCTACACTTGTGGGTCATCAAGACTCTTTTCTGGCTCCGTTGCCGGGGAGTGAAGCGCCTTTGGTGAGTTGAACTTGGTAAGGAAACATTTATATAGTGTGCTGAAATTTACTGTCACTTGTTACTATGGAAACTAATCCTTTGAGGGGCTTGTTCGGGGTATCTTCACCCCGACCAGTAGAGCAAAGAGTTGCTCCTCAACTTACTGAACCTACTCAAAATGTTTACTTTGAAATTCCTTCGGGTATGGTAGAGAAACTGCTAGCTAATCCCTTTGTAGGAGATGGAACATTGCATCACGATTTACACCTTATCTATGTGGATGAAGTTTGTGGATTATTTAAGCTTGTCGGTATGCACGATGATGTTGTGAAGAAGAAGGTCTTCCCTTTATCTTTGAAGGGAGATGCATTGACATGGTATAGGCTATGTGATGATATGGGATCCTGGGACTATAAGCGATTGAAATTGGAATTTCACGAGAAGTTTTATCCTATGCATCTTGTTCATCGTGATCGTAATCATATATATAATTTTTGACCTCGCGAAGGAGAAAGCATCGCTCAAGCTTGGGGAGGCTTAATTCAATGTTATATTCATGCCCTAATCATGAGCTCTCAAGAGAGATGATCATTAAAAAAAATTATGCTCGGCTTTCTCTCAATAATCGCACCATCCTCGATACTTCTTGTGATGGTTCTTATAAGATGAAGACTATTGAATTCAAGTGGGATTTATTGGAAAGAATTAAACGCAACTCCGGAGATTGGGATTCGGATGATGGTAAGGAGTCAGGTATGACACCTAAGTTTGATTGTGTTAAATCTTTTATGGATACCGATGCTTTTCGTGGATTTAGCACTAAATATGGACTTGACTGTGAGATAGTAGCTTCCTTCTATGAATCATTTGCTACTCATGTTGATCTCCCTAAGGAGAAGTAGTTTAAATATAATCCTCCCACTGAAGTAAAATTAGTTGCACCTGTTACAGTTGAAGAAAAGACTATCACTTATAATGATCCTATTGTTCCTACTACTTGTGTTGAGAAACCACCTTTCCATGTTAGGATAAAGGATCATGCTAAAGCTTCAACTGTGGTTCGTAAGAGTAATACTAGAATATATACACCTCCTGAGCAAATTAGAGTTGAACCTACTATTGCTATGGTTAAAGATCTCTTGGCCGACAATATTGATGGGCATGTTATTTATTTCTATGATGAAGCTGCTAGAATTGCTAGACCCGATGCTAAGCAACATAGACCTGTTGTAGGCATGCCTATTATTTCTCTAAAAATAGGAGATCATTGTTATCATGGCATATGTGATATGGGTGCTAGTGCCAGTGCAATACCTTTTTCCTTATATGAAGAAATTATGCATGATATTGCACCTGCCGAGGTAGAAGAAATTGATGTTACAATTAAGCTTGCCAACAGAGATACTATTTCACCAATTGGGATTGTTAGAGATGTTGAAGTCTTGTGTGGGAAAGTTAAATATCCTGCTGATTTTCTTGTTCTTGGTTCCCCACAAGATAGCTTTTGTCCCGTTATATTTGGTAGACCCTTCTTGAATACTGTTAATGGTAAGATTGATTGCGAAAAGGATGTTGTTACGATTGGCTTAGGAGATATGTCTCATGAGTTTAATTTTTCTAAGTTTCGTAGACAACCCCATGTTAAAGAAGTTCCTAGTAAGGATGAAATTATTGGTCTTGCTTCTATTGCCGTGCCTCCTAGTGATCCTTTAGAACAATATTTGCTAGACCATGAAAATGATATGTTTATGAATGAAAGAAGGCAGATAGATGAATTATTCTTTAAACAGGGACCTATTTTGAAACACAACTTGCCTTTTGAAATCCTAGGGGATCACCCTCCACCCAAGGGTGATCCCGTGTTTGAGCTTAAACCATTACCTGATACTCTTAAATATGTGTATCTTGATGAAAAGAAGATATATCCCGTTATTATTAGCGCTAACCTTTCAGATCAGGAAGAAGAAAGTTTATTGAAAACTCCGAAGAAGCACCGTGCTGCTATTGGATATACTCTTGATGATCTTAAGGGTATTAGTCCCACTTTATGCCAACACAAAATAAATTTGGAGGAAGACGCCAAACCAGTTATTGATCACCAACGGCGGTTAAATCCTAAGATGAAAGAAGTGGTAAGAAAGGAAATACTAAAGCTCCTTGAGGCAGGTATGATTATCCCATTGCTGATAGTCAGTGGGTAAGTCGTGTCCATTGTGTCCCTAAGAAGGGAGGTATTACTGTTGTTCCTAATGATAAAGATGAATTGATTCCACAAAGAATTATTACAGGCTATAGGATGGTAATTGATTTCCGTAAATTAAATAAGGATACTAAAAAGATCATTACCCTTTAACTTTTATTGATCAAATGCTAGAAAGACTATCCAAACATACACATTTTTTCTTTCTAGATGGTTACTCTAGTTTCTTTCAAATACCTGTGTCAGCGGATGATCAAGAAAAGACTACTTTTACTTGCCCTTTTGGTACTTTTGGTTATAGACGTATGCCTTTTGGTTTATGTAATGCATATGCTACCTTTCAAAGATGCATGATGGCTATATTCTCTGAATTTTTTCAAAAGATTTGTGAGGTATTCATCGATGATTTCTCTGTTTATGGATCCTCTTTTGATGATTGCTTGAGCAACCTTGAACGAGTTTTGCAGAGATGCGAAGATACTATTCTTGTTTTGAATTGGGAGAAGTGCCACTTTATGATTAATGAAGGCATTGTCTTGGGGCATAAAATTGCTGAAAGAGGTATTGAAGTTGATAAAGCTAAAGTTGATGCTATTGAAAAGATGTCGTGTCCCAAGGACATTACAGGTATAAGAAGTTTCCTTTTTCATGCCCGTTTTTATAGGAGGTTCATTAAGGACTTTTCTAAAATCTCTAGGCCTCTGACTAATTTTTGCAAAATGATATTCCTTTTGTCTTCGATGATGATTGTGTAGAAGCATTTGAAATACTTAAGAAAGCTTTGGTTTCTGCACCTATTATTCAGCCACCTGATTGGAATTTACCCTTTGAAATTATGTGTGATGCTAGCGATTATGCTGTAGGTGTTGTTCTAGGACAAAGAGTTGATAAGAAACTAAATGTTATTCAATATGCTAGTAAAACTCGAGACACTGCCCAGAGAAATTATGCTACTACTGAAAAGAATTCTTAGCAGTTGTATTTGCTTATGATAAGTTCAGACCTTATATTGTTGATTCTAAAGTAACTATTCACACTAATCATGCTGCTATTAAATATCTCACGGAAAAGAAAGATGCTAAACCTAGACTTATTAGATGGGTCCTCTTGCTACAAGAATTTGATTTGCATATTATTGCTAGAAAGGGAGCTGTGAACCCCGTTGCAGACAACTTGTCTATGCTAGAGAATGTTCTTGATGACCCACTACCTATTGATGATAGCTTCCCCGATGAACAATTAGCGGTCATAAATGCTTCTCATACTGCTCCATGGTATGCTGATTATGCTAATTACATTGTTGCTAAATTTATACCACCTAGTTTCACATACCAGCAAAAGAAAAAGTTCTTTTACGATTTAAGACATTACTTCTGGGATGACCCACACCTTTATAAAGAAGGAGTAGATGGTGTTATTAGACGTTGTGTACCTGAGCAGGAATAGGAACAGATCCTACGCAAGTGTCACTCCCAAGCATATGGAGGACACCACGCTGGAGATAGAACTGCACATAAGGTATTGCAATCCGATTTTTATTGGCCTACTCTCTTCAAAGATGCCCGTAAGTTTTTCTTGTCTTGTGATGAATGTCAAAGAATTGGTAATATTAGTAGTCGTCAAGAAATGCCTATGAATTATTCTCTTATTATTGAATCGTTTGATGTTTGGAGTTTTGATTATATGGGACCTTTTCCTGCCTCTAATGGATATACACATATTTTAGTTGCTGTTGATTACGTTACTAAGTGGGTAGAAGCTATTCCAACTAGTAGTGCTGTGCAATATCCATGTTAAATCAAAAGGAAAATAAAATGACGCCCAAGAAAGAGGGTGATCAACTTCAACACTAGCAAACTCTCGTTAGCTAGCTTGAGGTTTACTTTCCCACTTTGTGAACTAGTCAATTTATTCTCCACCGCAAAAAATCCCAAATGCTTCAGTTATGATAGCAAGTAAAAAAACATCTTGCTGTCAAAACAAAAGCATTTCGCTTGGTCAAAATGTCCAGTAGTAAGCCATTCGCTTGGTCAAGGAGGCCTAGAGAAACGAGTACGTTCCTCTTCCCCTTGTGAGGCGAATCTTGTTGCGGCCTTCTCCAACCTCGCCGGCGCACCGCCACCACTACTACCACTAATTGAGTGAACATCTTTTGAAGTGGGAACATTTTTTTAAAAGTTATGAAATTTTGGAGTAGAAACATTACTATTTAAAAACCCACTTGTTTTCAAAAAGGCGGAAATTTTATAATTCGTGAACAAAATTTTGAACATTGGATCATTTAAAAAAACCTAACAATAAGTTTTACCCGGCTTCGGCGAGGGAGGGGCACATTTCCTTAATTTTGGTCGGCCTCCGACACATCCAGTGCCAATTGCATCTATTTTGGAGTTCATTTAGTTGGTGTAATCTCTAGTTGAAAATTGCATCTTGTTGTTATGTACTTTGGATTTAGCAGTCCTATACTTATGTTACTCCTCCTATATGTTACCACCCAATGTATGTATGTAACTTCTTCACCTTTTTTTAATAGACATTTCGTGAAGAGAACGGCATTATTTCTCCTGACCAACTCATAACTCCAGTTCATCTGCCTTACCCTGCACGGGATGCGTGTCCATCCCACGCACTTCTTCTCAGATACGCTTCACCATGTGCATGCATTTCCCTTTTTTGCCCCTGTCTCCAGAGAAGTTCTCATTTTCATCCCGAGGCCATACAAACACAACCATTTAGCATAGGGAAAGGCTAGACAATCTGAAGCCACACATATGGATTGAACGTGTAAATCTACAGCGAGTGCTAGCGCCTCGCTACATGCCTGTGCCTCGAGAGTTGTTGGGTCCAAGAGGCCTTCAAAAATGATGGCAGAAGCCACTTAGGTAATTACCATGTTTTTCACGGCACACCACAGCAGAGGTGCCCTTGTCCTCAATCTTGGAAAAACCTTCGTCCGCATTTATCTTGACGTCATGAACTTCTGGCGATAGAGGCATACTAGTGACACTATGTTTGTCTATGTATTCACACATGTATTATGTTTCCGGCTAATAAAATTATAGCATGAATAATAAACATTTATCATGAAATAAATAAATAATAATAACTTTATTATTGCCTCTAGGGCATATTTCCTTCAGTAGCAAGGTGGCATACAAATTCATTCAACCATGTGAAAAGATAGAATACGAGATCCAGGCAGCACTTGCCCGAGAATAGCATAAATATCATACAATCATCCATACATATAGTAGAGCCTGACTATGGACTAGATAAAAGGAAAATGCCACCCTGCTACTATCCTCGGATACTCCGACTAGGTCCTCTACTGATCGTCTGGATAAGTGAGTAAATATTATAGTGACTTCGTGCGATAATACCCACAGAAAGCTGCCTTGTGGGGCCATCTACGTGTATGCCCACACGATGGACAGAAGGGTGTGATTACCATTGCACACCTTCTTCTGCGAGACGCTCGTCCACTTGAGCCTCGCCCATAGCCATCTCTCGCTTAAAGGGTGGCGTGTCATGGTGGGATTTGTCACACTCCGCGACGAGGCTTGTGGTCGTCGTTGGTTATGTTTCGACAATTTTGGCACTTCTTGAAGCTTCGGAGTTCTCTGGGCCAGATCTCCCTTAATGGGTGGCGCGTCATGATGGGATTCATCATGCTCTGGCATGAGGCTTGCGGGCGGCCGACGCCCGTTCTGCTCTGACAACTTCTTTAAGCTGAAAACAAACATCAACTTCTTGTTTTGAGCAACTATCTTTTTCGTTTCTTTTCCAACCTCCTTGGGTGGCATTGTGGTTGACACGGGCTTCACCGGGATCGCATTCCACAGCCAATGTAGCCCGAGTAGGAAGCAGTGAATGTACAGAGAGGACGAGGTCTTACAGCCATGGCCGATGTGCTCCGGTGGAGATTTGAAGTCGTTGTTCACCGCTGGTGTGAGTGGGGAAGAGGGGAGAGAGCGGTGCGGAGGTAAGGTGTGGGTAATTTATGATGACGCGTCTGAAAACAAGACGCCGTCTAAACCCTAAACAACCACGCGTGCAACCGCCCATGGCCACACGCCCCTAGGGTTGCATTCATGGGGTGACATAACGTATATTGGGTGGTATAAGATATGTTGGGTGGCATAAGATCAGGAGTTTCATGAGGGGGTTTGTGGCATGAGGCTTGCGGGTGGCCGACACCCGTTCTACTCTGACAACTTCTTTAAGCTGAAAACAAACATCAACTTCTTGTTTTGAGCAACCATCTTTTTCGTTTCTTTTCCAGCCTCCTCGAGTGGCGCCGTGGTTGACACAGACTTCGACGGGATCGCATTCCACATCTAATGTAGCCCGAGTAGAAGCAGTGAATGTACAGAGAGGACGAGGTCTTACCGCCATGGCCGATGCGCTCCAGTGGAGATTTGAAGTTGTTCCGGTGGTTTTAGCCGCCGTCTTGGATCAATTCGTAATAGACTCATGTGTTCGACGCATCTAAAAAGAAGGCGTTGTCCAAACCCTAAACATCCAGGCGTGCAACCTCCCACGACCACACGCCCCTAGGGTTGCATTCGTGGGGTGACATAACGTATATTGGGCGTGGTGGCATAAGATATATTCGGTGGCATAAGATATATTGGGTGGCATAAGATATATTGGTGCCACCACAGACGCACCTGTCGAACGCCTCGCCTGCGCTTGGTGCACCTGTGAAGGTGTTCTAGTGTTGTTGTTTGTGCGCTAGGGGTGGATCCACCCGTCCGCAACATGATTGACAATCCGCAACATGACTGACAATAATTTCCATATCTAGTAGTTTGAGAATAAGACGACAAATAGACGGGCTTGGCTTTACTTTGCCGCAACACACACTCCAAACAAACAAGAGTACTAGAAAGAAAACCCCAAGGTGACTCATCTACTTCACTTCCGGCTGGGCAGGACCTTAAAGAAGTTATTTCTCCGAGCTTTGGAGTCCCTAGATATCTCATGACTGATGGTGCTTCACATTTTATTCATGGTGCTTTTCGTAAAATGCTTGCTTAATATGATGTTAATCATAGAATTGCATCTCCATATCACCCACAATCTAGTGGTCAAGTAGAATTGAGTAATAGAGAGCTCAAATTAATTTTGTAAAAGACTGTTAATAGATCTAGGAAGAATTGGTCCAAGAAACTTGGTGATGCATTATGGGCCTATAGAACTGCATATAAAAATCCTGTGGGTATGTCTCCGTATAAAATGGTTTATGGAAAAGCATGTCACTTACCTCTCAAGCTTGAACATAAGGCATATTGGGCTATTAAAGAGCTCAATTATGATTTCAAACTTGCTGGTGAGAAGAGGTTATTTGATATTAGCTCACTTGATGAATGGAGAACCCAGGCCTACGAGAATGCCAAACTATTTAAAGAAAAAGTTAAAAGATGGCATGACAAAAGGATATAGAAGCGCGAGTTTAACGTAGGTGGTTATGTGTTGCTATTCACCTCTCGTTTATGATTTTTTGCAGGAAAACTTCTCTCTAAATGGGAAGGCCCTTACGTTACTGAGGAGGTCTATTGTTCCGGTGCCATAAAAATCAACAACTTCGAAGGCACAAATCCGAAGGTGGTGAACGGTCAAAGAATCAAACATTATATCTCAGGTAATCCTATAAATGTTGAAACTAATGCTATTGAAACCGTAACCCCGAAGGAATACATAAGGGATACTTTACAGAATGTTTCAGACTCCGAAAAGGAATAGGTATGTGGTACGGTAAGTAAACCGACTCCAAAAAAATTCTAATAGCATTTTTTCTCCGTTTTGGAATATTTAAGAAAATAGGAAAATAAGAAGTAGTCTGGGAAGGACACGAGGGTGGAGGGCGCGCCCTACCCTACTGGGCGTGCCCCCCTGCCTCATGGGCACCTCGTGTGCTCTCCGGACTCCGTTTTATTGCACGATACTTCTTTCGGTCGGTAAAAATTCATTATATAATCTCCCGAAGGTTTTGACCACTGAATCACGCAAAAATCTTCTGTCTTTGTTTTGAGCTGTTTTCTATCAGGTTTGTCAAGGCCAGGCATCATGATGTCACCCTCCTCCAACAATGAAGATAAGGATGCTTGGCTATTGAAGATAGAGCTGAAGAGAGAAGAACCTCGGGAGATCAACAAGGATGATGGGATCAAGAAGGCCATGGAGGATCAAGCTCCAGCGGCAGAACAAGAAAACATTCCTCAACCTCTTCTGAACCTCTTTACCCCAACTGAGATTGAAGCTTTCAAGATGATTGAGTTATCTCGCATACAAAACAAGTATCTCACACAGGAAACTATTTTGTTGAAGGATCATATCGTCACACTCAAGGGCATTATCCACAAGTTAGAAGAGCTCCTACGCTCGATGTGCGACTATCCATCATCATCACCACCTTCTTCACTAGCAAAGGAGACATAATCACATGGGTATGGGCACTCCCCTTGGCAACTGCCAAGCTTGGGGAGGGTGCCCCGGTATCGTATCACCATCACACTCCTATCTTTACCATTTTTCTTAGTTTGATCCTTTTGGTAAAATCTTGATCTAGTAGAATTTAGTTTTGGTATGATTTAGTTTTGAGTTTTGCTTTGTGATACCTCTATGTAATCGAGTCCGTGAGCCATATATATAATAAAGATTAGTGTTGAGTCAAGGGCTTTGCTATCTTGCTATGATCTTCAGAAAATAGAAAGAATAAAAGGAAATCAAGAGACCATATTTAACTTATGGATAGTAATGACTTCACACATAAATAGTATGCGGCATAAAAGTTGTTGAGAGTTGGCAAACATAGTTTTGGTCATCGTTGCAATTAATAGGAAGTAATAAAGAAAGATAGGTTGTCACATATAAATATACTATCTTGGACATATTTTATGATTGTGAGAACTCATTAAAGTATGACATGCTAAAGAGTTGATGTTGGACAAGGAAGACAATGTAATGGGTTATGTTTTCCCACATCTCAGTTAAAGTATGTTGTCATGCCTTTCCCCCTCATGCTAGCCAAATTCCTTGCACCAAGTAGAGATACTACTTGTGTTTCCAAATATCCTTAAACCCAGTTTTGCCATGAGAGTCCACCATATCTACCTATGGATTGAGTAAGATCCTTCAAGTAAGTTGTCATGTTGCAAGCAATAAAAATTGCTCTCTAAATATGTATGACTTATTAGTGCGGAGAAAATAAACTTTATACGATCTTGTGATATGGAAGTAATAAAAGCGACAGACTGCATAATAAAGGTTCATATCACAAGTGGCAATATAAAGTGACATTATTTTGCATTAACATTTCGTGCATCCAACCAAAAAGCACATGACAACCTCTGCTTCCCTCTACGGGGGGCCTATCTTTTACTTTATGACTTATACAGTATGCAAGAGTCAAGGTGATCTTCACCTTTCCCTTTTTCATTTTATCCTGTGGCAAGCACCTCGTGTTTGAAAGATCCTGATATATATAACCAATTGGATGTAAGTTAGCATGAACTATTATTGTTGACATGACCCTTGAGGTAAAACGTTGGGAGGCAGCACTATAAGCCTGTATCTTTCTCTGTGTTCGATTAAGACTCCATAACCATAAGTATTGCGTGAGTGTCAGCAATTGTGAAAGACTAAATGATAGTTGAGTATGTGGACTTGATGAAAAGCTCTTATATTGACTCTTTCCGATGTTATGATGAATTGCAATTGCTTCAGTGACCGAGATTATAGTTTGTTAGTTCCCAATGAAGTTTCTGATTCAGACTTGACATTGTGAATAGATTGTTACTTGAGCATACGAAATCATATGACAAAATCTTTATATGTTGTTGTTATAAGAATGATAAGGATGCCCTCATGTCCGTATTTTATTTTTATCAACACCTCTATCTCTAAACATGTGGACATATTCTCCGATATCAGCTTCCACTTGAGGACAAGCGAGGTATAAGCTTGGGGGAGTTGATACGTCCATTTTTCATCATGCTTTTATATCGATATTTATTGCATTATGGAATGTTATTTCTCGTTATGTCACAATACTTATGGCTATTCTCTCTTATTTTACAAGGTTTACATGAAGAGGGAGAATGCGGACAACTGGGCTTCTGGGCAAGAAAAGGAACAAATATTGGAGACCTATTCTGCACAGATCCAAAATTCCTGAAACTCCACGAAAGTCATTTTTGGAATTAATGATAAATATTGAGCGGAAGAAGTACCAGAGGGGGCCCACACCCTGGCCACAAGGGTGGGGGGCACGCCCTACCCCCCTGGGTGTCCCCCTGCCTCGTGGGCCACCTGGCAGCCCTCCGGTGCCCATCTTCTAATATATGAAGTCTTTTACCCAGGAAAAAATCATAAAAAAGCTTACGGGACGAAACTCTGCCGCCACGAGGCGGAACCTTGGCATCACCAACGATCCTCTCATCGGGAGGGGGTCAATCTCCATCAACATCTTCACCAGCACCATCTCCTCTCAAACCCTAGTTCATCTCTTGTATCAAATCTTTGTACCAAAACCTCAGATTTGTACCTGTGGGTTGCTAGTAGTGTGTATTACTTCTTGTAGTTGATGCTAGTTGGTTTATTTTGTGGAAGATCATATGTTGAGATCCTTAATGCATATTAATGCCCCACTGATTATGAACATGAATATGCTTTGTGAGTAGTTACTTTTGTTCCTGAGGACATGGGTGAAGTCATGCTATTAGTAGTCATGTGAATTTGGTATTCGTTCAATATTTTGATGAGATGTATGTTGTCTCTCCTCTAGTGTTGTTATGTGAACGTTGACTACATGACACTTCACCATTATTTGGGCCTAGAGGAAGGCATTGGAAGTAATAAGTAGATGATGGGTTGCTAGAGTGACAGAAGCTTAAACCCTAGTTTATGCGTTGCTTCGTAAGGGGCTGATTTGGATCCACATGTTTCAAGCTATGGTTAGGTTTACCTTAATACTTCTTTTGTAGTTGCGGATGCTTGCAATAGGGGTTAATAATAAGTGGGATGCTTGTCCAAGAAAGGGCAGTACCCAAGCACCGGTCCACCCACATATCAAATTATCAAAGTAACGAACGCGAATCATATGAGCGTGATGAAAACTAGCTTGACAATAATTCCCATGTGTCCTCGGGAGCGCTTTTCTCTATATAAGAACTTGTCCAGGCTTGTCCTTTGCTACAAAAAGGATTGGGCCACCTTGTTGCACCTTATTTACTTTCATTGCTTGTTACCCGTTACAAATTGTCTTATCACAAAACTATCTGTTACCTACAATTTCAGCGCTTGCAGAGAATACCTTACTGAAAACCGCTTGTCATTTCCTTCTGCTCCTCGTTGGTTTCGACACTCTTACTTATCAAAATGAGTACGATAGATCCCCTACACTTGTGGGTCATCATGTTGCGCCATAGAGGGCGCCACCGAGTTGTGGGGACTTGTGTGCGGCAGCAATCCTTGGTGGGGAGAAGCAAGATGATCTCCTCAAGGATGACGTCCGGGAGATCGCTGATGCGGTCCACCGGAGATTCTACCGGTTCCTCATATCCAGGTGGGGGGGGGCTCACCTCTTCTCCCCGCTCTACGAGGTGCGGGACCTATAACCGGCGTCACCGCTGGTGTGAGCCTCATCTTCTTGGCGCTAGGCCAGCCGACTCCATTTTCCTTGTGGGCGTCGCACCGAGCTCACGGGTTTGAGCAGAGTAGCCAGAGACGAGCCTATTGGCAGTGCGAGTGGGGAAGAAGGAGGGTTGTGGATTTCTTTAGGAGTGGAAGAAGAGGAGCAGGCGTTTTCTGTACGAGTGAGGAAGAAGGTCAGCGGGGGTTTTCTTGATGAGTGAGGAAGATTGGGGAGCGGGGGGGATTGGGGGGAGACAGAAGCGGGAGAACCGCTCTCTTCTTTTGCGTTGCTGCATTGGAGCTCGCGCATGGACTTGGCTGACTGGACATGCATGCAGGATGCATGGGCCCGCCGGCCACTGCATGCTCCTGATTTGTTACTAGGCCTATTTAATAGTGTGGTTATGGAGTAAATTAAGGAGATTTATTTTCTCTATCTGCATCCACCAAATTAGAGGATGCGGTACTGGATGCAGGAACTCACATTAAACTAAGGTTCAGAATATACGGTATGCATACTAACATTCAGAAGAACAAAAGTTCAGCATGCTTATGCATCTCAATGATTCACCATACTATAACCAATACAAAGTTGTGAGAAGGTTTGGAAATAAAGAAAATCGGTCAATGCTTCTCTAAGCAAAGGGCCTCCCTGCGCACACATTAATTTCCTGGGCATGCTTGTTTCTTCTCAATGTTGCGAGCACTTTGAGCATGTTTGTAACTCCACAACTAGCTAGCTGCCTCGTCTTGCAATTGATGCTGACACATTTGCAGCAAACACATGAGGCAATAGAGATGACTCAACATCAGTCCATATTGTGCAGTTCCCCTGAAATCATCTTCATTGTCCTGAATCTGAAAATATGGGAAAACAGTAGCTATACTTAAACGGTGTTGCAAAACAGTAGCACATATCAATAGCTCGGCATGACAAAACACGATCATCTGGATGAAGGGGATACTGACCTGCCTGAGGAAGACTATATAATTTCATAAGTCCTTGGTTGATTTCCACCTTCGGCTGCATTGCTTGTTTGCTCCTCCACACATGACAGGATCGTTCCGCACTACATTCAGCAAGTCAACGTGCGAATAAGCTAATTTCATCTTGCGGTGGTCATTGTACCTAGTTACGAATGTAGGAATACCTGGAGCACCATGAGGTTAGCTGACAACACGTAGATGCAGCCATATAAAATTTGTGCGGTGCTACCAAAATTGAGGTTTGTATCCCTTCCCGTTATGAGAATTCTTCTTGAAGTTAGTAGAATGTGACGGCTTGTTCTTTGCATCAAACTTGCCTTTCCCCTGAGATTTGTTCTTGTTGTTTTGGGGCTGGTTGGGCTGGAAGTTCTTCTCGTTTACCATTTGAGCACTAGAAGCTCCCTCAGTGACCCGAGAACATGTGTCTTTTGCTCTCGTCTTCTCCTCAAAATCAAGAGTGCTAATGAGATCCAAAACAGAAAACTCATGTCTCTTGTTTTTCAGAGAAGTAGCAAAATCGTTCCAAGAAGGTGGAAGCTTGGCAATTATGGTCCTAGCAACAAATTTGTCTGGAAACACACACTTAAAGTACTCAAGTTCCTTATAGAGTGACTGTATCTCATGAGTCTGCTGAACAACAGAGTGCTCATCAGTCATCTTGTAGTCACAGAATTGCTCCATGACGTACAACTCATTGTCAGCACCCGAGGGCCCAAACGTGGCCTCGAGCGCAGCCCACATGTCTTTATCGCGGTCAGACGACATATATGAATCCATAATGGAATCGTCAAGAAAAGTCAGCAGGGCAGCTTTGAAGTGGGTATCCATGTTCTCAAAAGCTTCCTGCTGTGTAGGATTAAGATCGCCCTTAGGCTTACCCTTAGTGGCGTCATAGCAGTACATGATCTGAAACCAATATAATGCTCTTGTGCGCCACCTTTTATATTGCACCCCCTTAAAAGTAGGCGGCTTCAAAAGCGCAGCAAAACCACTCAGAGTGAATTGCCTATAATCAGGTTTTTGGATTGGATTGTTGAATATATGAGCAATTTACTATGAGATTTAATCTGAATCAGCAGTAAATAGATCATGACGAGAATTGCAAACATCAAAGTAATGATGCGGACCAAACCATGAGGACAGAATCACATACTGTACAGTGGGAGCAGAACCGCTGTGGTTGATGTTGTCACTCATGTCGTTGATGAAGAGGTTACCGAGGTCGGGGAAGAAGGATGTCGTTGAGGAAGACGTTGATGGCAGCAGTCACAGGAGTGTGCTCCCCAAAAACCTGATCGCCCCTCTCCCGTACATGATCACGAAAGGCGGGGTTCGGAGGACTGCTATCCCTTCTCGCGGTGCACATCGGAAGGAGGGCTAGAGATGAATTGCGTGGCGTCGCTAAGATCTGGAATGGTGCAAAACCATATGATACAGCGGCGGCTAGGGTAGAGCATGTCAGGTCGGTCGTGCGAGTAAGACCAAGTATAATAGTAGGCCTTTGGCCCCCAAACCCCACGTCCAAGTCAATAATAGCCCCACCAAGGTTGGTCTCAAAAAACCAGAGTAATTAAGGCGTCTGTTAGTCCCTTTAGTATAAATACTATATCATTAATAATGGCCCCACCTTTTGTCTCGCAAAGTATGTTGGGGCTCTTGCTACTCCCTCCATCTAGGTGCATAGGGCATCTAAGAAGAGGCACTGTGATTTAGGCGCGTAGAGATTGGGTGAGGTGAAACATAAATGATCTATTTTATGGGCAGCTAGCGCGCCATTCAAACATGGCAGCCAACCAACTTGCTTGTTAATAGGTAGATTGCATGCAAACACAATTAGTGCTCATTGCATGCACGGGAAGATGGATAGGCTATTTGCATGCACTGGACGTGCAGATTCATGTCCTATCTAGGACTAGTCACATAATTAATTACCACCTCTTGGGAATTGACAATAGCGACTTACACTCTTAGAAAACTTGAATTCTCTAAGATGCCCTATGCACCTGGACGGAGGGAGTACAACTCGCTACAAGTTTACAATCCGCTTCTCTTCTCTCTCTCCTCTTCTCTCTCCTTCAACTAAGCACAAATACTATATTTAAATCCTTATGGCCTGCTTATGTCATCTAATTGTAGTACTTGCTATAAAGTTACTCTCCACTATGTAGTCTGAAATGCCGGGCGTGCAGCGGGCGGTGCCCTCGGTCAATGCGCCGCTTCAACGGCGGAAGCAGTGAGAGATCGCGTCGCCCTGATTTGCCATCAATGTGGAGCGGCGGGCTCAGCTGGCGCCGGGCGAGAAGCACGCGCGGGAGGGGGGAGGGGTTTTTGTTGGGCCATGAAGGTGAGAAGCCAACTTGGGATCGGTCCGGACGGGGAAATATCATGTGCTCTCATACTCCTCATACTAGTAAGGTACACGTGCATTGCACGCATGAGATTCTGGTGGTTTGTGCATTATGCTTCTACATGTGGAGTCTTCTAGATTCTACATGTGGCAAAATCTGGTGGAATGTAGATCATATCCAACGTCCAGTAGTGCTCGGATTTGCCTTCTTTGTACCTTCGGATTGGCTTCATCCAACGACCAACTTTCAAAGTTATTCACACACTATATCTATGTCTAATATCTAATATCTATATCTATACTCCTATATAGTGTACCAGTATGGAGTAATATAGACCGTTGGATCTTTTCAATCATACGACTCACATTGAATTGACTTGGATAGAGGACCGCGTGGCAATACATAGGCGGTTAGATAGGGCAATCTGCGGCCCAGGATGCACGGATTCGCGGTGGGTGGCACATGCATGTGCCTGACTGCCACGCTGACAAAGTGTACATGCAAGTTCTTCGAGTGACAAGCGCTATCTAGAAACCTCTGCTAGGCTTCCGCGAGGAACTCCCTACAGTAGTATTGCATGCAAGTACTACTTGGAGAGAGGACAAAACGCATACAGCAGTGTAGCTTTTCTAAGAGAGAAATGTTGTACAGTACTACTATAGGAGGGACTGAAGGCATTTTCGTTTAGTATACAATCAGATGATTAATATTTATTAGATTCATTTTTTCAAGTGAAGTCCAGAGGCATACAATGATTGGCCCGGTTACCAGATTTGGAACAAAAGAATATTAAAAGCTTAGTGGGTGTTTTAACCAGTAAAAAAACACTAAGTAGCTCTTATTTTTTGCTTAGTAAAAAACCAAATAGTTGTTATTTTCTCTTATAAATGTGTTTACAAATATGACACATGTTTTCCCTTTGTTTCCACCAATATTTTGTGGATAGACTTTTGATCAACGTATATGGACTTTACTAGGAAAAATAAGCTAATAAATTTTTTTAAAATTGATTATATACTATTCCCTCCGTCCCATAATGTAAGACGTTTTTGGCACTAGCCAAAAAACATCTTGCATTATTGGACAAAGGGAGTACTAATTAAAATTTTACTTTATTACTTCCAATATACAACATTTTTTTGAACAAGTATACAACATTTCACAATAATGATAACTCCACACGTGTGTGGCACGTGCCATGTACTAGTAGGGGTATAGATGACACTAGTCTATGTTACTACTCCCTCCTTTTCGGTTTATAGAGATGTTTAGAGTAGCACTTAGCACCCCCTTGGCCATGGACCTTGACGGTGTACGTCACCTTATGTCTCATAATTTTCCTTGTCATCATGTGAGTCCTAGAAGATCTCACCCACATCATCATTAGGCATGCAGCCGCCTTGATAGACAATGTGCGCAGAAGGAGTAGGGGCGACTGGGGATGCACCATGTTGTGCGCACTCCGTACGTGCTCGTGTGCATGCAGCTTGCGTGTTTTTCCATTGGTGCTAGCTCTATGGCCGAGGCTGCAGTCGTCTTCGTCTCCGACTAGTCGTTGAGCAACAACGGCAAAGAGGTGCTGCAAAAGATGCGTAGGCGTCGTTGTGTGCGAGCTTCACCGTAGCACGATGAACCGGACGTTGCTGTAGATGGCGCATGCCTCCACGCAACCGAGTGTGAGCGCATGCATGTGTTATTCACGTGCATTCTGCGACCGAGTGTGTGTGCATGCACATGTTGTGTACGTGTGTGTATGTGCATGAGTTGGACCGGATGGAGTTAGTGTGTTGGCGTGTGTACATGTGTGGCTGCTTGCGTCCTGTATATGCGTGGCTTGTTGCGTGGTTATCAATATAAACTATAAAACATCTTCAACTTAGCATCCTGATCTAGCTTTTCTAGTGGTTAGCGAAGAGTTCGTGTTCTTTTATTTGTTTATAGGTGGGCAGGTGGCAAAAAATAGGGGAAAACGCGCAAGGTTCCTTGCAGACGCTCCACCGCGAGGTTCCTTGCTCCTTCTCGATCATCGGGAATCTATGTTCTTCAACTCTTTTCTTTTACGTGAGCTTTGTTCATCCTTTTCCGAACATGCAAGGCATCTAGCATCAAGGTGCACATGTCATGAAAGAAAATGAAGATAATCAGATAAGCAATACGTAAGTGAGTTGTGCACTTCGATGGCACCTACTACGCAATATGTTTTCTCTCGATGGCATCTGAATAGTGCACATACTCAACAACGGAGCACGGGATGGTAGCCATGACATGGTCAGCCCTTTTTTGGAGAGAGTACATACTAAATAACTTGGATGTGTCCCCACAACTCGCAGAATGATAGAAGCTTGATTATGCCGTCTCCCTCGCCAACGCGTGCGCAGTGGCTCGCAGCACGAGGAGAAACTTTTGCTTACAAGCAGTGGTGGTGCAGCAGTTCATTTGGTGTCGGATTGCCAGAATTACTACTATAGAGCCATCGACTTCCGGAGAGGCAAAGAGCCAAGCGCAAGGTCACCTACAAACCTTAGGCTAGGCGTAGTGGGAGTAACATAAGTAGGGGTACCTCGTTTTGTTTATTCTAGAAACAACCACACACAAATATCGAGGTACTGGTTACGTAGAACAATTTTCTTGGAGTCCGTGCTTAGCCCTCCTCCATCTCTCTTCTCAGCCAGCCAGCAGACGCGCGGAGCCCATTATCTGTTTGCTCATATGCAGTCCCACATGTCAGTGAAAATGCAAGAGGACCCATTGAACCTGCACATCTTTCACCTCGACATACTGGTGATGAAAAACAAATCCAATAAAGATCTTCGGTGGCCGCTTTTGGAGTTACTCAAGAGTAGTAAGATTCTATTTATAGTTTAACCCAATATGCACATCACGTGGCTTCGACTACCACTCTATTTTCTTGCATGACACGACCTGGATGCTGGATGTCCCACGTGTCGGCAAAAGGAGGAAGAACCCGACCAAATCTTCAGTTGTGCTCTCGGATTAGACTAGTTGTGCTAACTTAAAATTTTATTGTTTAGAATGGATGCAAGTTTTGGTATTGGGAAGAAGAGTACATCGATATATTGATATTGCACAATTTAGTAGATGTTCTAGCACTTTTAGCTAGCATAGAGGCTAGAGATGAGACTAGTGCACTTGTTGATAGAATAGAGGCTAGACATGAGACTAGTTGCGAGGAAGCAACGTCTACTTCTTTACAGTCAAATAATAAAGAAGCATGCAAGATCGAGCCTCCGCATATCAATAACGAATGCATAGAGAAGGCACCAATCCAACTTGTAGGAGCAGTTATGCAAGTTGGATATCTTCTAAACTGTATTCTTGTGGTTCTTGTTTTCTTTGGTCTTGCTTTTCTAGTCAAAATTTTGGTGATGTATTTCCATGTACTAAAAAATCAAGGGTGAAAAAAAGATATGTGTTTACAAAGAATAATGTACGTGGCCGGGATGCGTGGCCACCGCATCCGAGAAATGGCCCAGACACGACCCCATTGCCCTACCCAAACAGACAGAATCCAGGCAAAACGGAGGTCCGTTAGGGGTCGTGCATTGGAGTTCGCCTTACAAGTGGGACCGCAGTTGAGGAAACCGACTATCGGTAAACCCCTACCTCGCCCGCCGTGCAATGGCTGAGTTAGAGAAATGATGAGGTTGAAGAGTGTAACACCCATGATGCGGCTATATCTCCCACGTGTCGAGGCACGATTTAGAGGCATAACCGCATGGTGGTTTTATCGCAAGAAGGGTCACTTCACAATCCCATGTAATGAACAAGAATGGGATAAAGAGTTGGTTTACAATCGCCACTTCACACAATGAACATATAATTCATACATCCTTCAGAGTACACACATAGTCCGACTACAAAAGAAGCCAAAAGAAAAGAAGATAACCCAACTGCTAGATCCCCGATCGTCCCAACTGGGCTCCACTACTGATCATCAGGAAATGAAACATAGTAACGACCAAGGTCCTCGTCGAACTCCCGCTTGAGTTCGGTAGCATCACCTACACTGGTATCATCGGCACCTGCAACTGTGTTGGTAGTATCTGTGAGTCAAGAGGACTCAGCAATCTCAAAAACCGTGAGATCAAGACTATTTAAGCTTATGCGTAGGAAGTGGTAATGAGGTGGAGTTGCAGCAAGCACTAAGCAAATATGGTGGCTAACATACGCAAATAAGAGCGAGAAGAGAAGCAATGGAACGGTAGAGAAGCTAGAAGTGATCAAGAAGTGATCCTGAAACTACTTACACACAATCATAACACAAAGACCATTTTCACTTCCTGGACTCCGCCGAAAAGAGACCATCACGGCTACACACGCGGTTGATGCATTTTAATTAAGTCAAGTGTCAAGTTCTCTACAACCGGATATTAACAAATTCCCATCTGGCACATAACCGCGGGCACGACTTTTGAAAGTTTAAACCTTGCAGGGGTGTCCCAACTTAGCCCATTATAATCTCTCACGACCAACGAAGGATAATCCTTCTCCCAGGAAGACCCGATCAGTCTCGGAATCCCGGTTACAAGACACTTCGGCAATGGTAAAACAAGACCAGCAAGACCTCCCAAATGTGCCGACAAATCCCGATAGGAGCTGCACATATCTCGTTCTCAGGGCACACTGGATGAGTCAAGCTACGAGTAAAACCAACCCTCAAGTATCCCCGAGGTGGCCCCGTAGGCTGCTCGGTTCGGACCAACACTTAGAGAAGCACTGGCCCGGGGGGGTTAAAATAAAGATGACCCTTGGGTTCGCCTGCCCAATGGAGGGTTATAGGTTGTTAGGCAAATGCAAAATCAAAGTTGGGCCTTGATGGATGAGTTTTATTCAAAGCAAACTATCAAGGGGTTCCCATATACCCAACCGCGTGAGGAACGCAAAATCAAGGGACATAACACCGGTATAACGGAAACTAGGGCGGCAAGACTGGAACAAAACACCAGGCATAAGGCCGAGCCTTCCACCCTTTACCAAGTGTATAGATGCATTAATTAAAATAAGAGATATTGTGATATCCCAACATGAACATGTTCCAACATGGAGCAATCTTCAACTTCACCTGCAACTAGCAACGCTATAAGAGGGGCTGAGCAAAAGCAGTAACATAGCCAAACAACAGTTTGCTAGGAAGGTGGGTTAGAGGCTTGACATGGCAATATGGGAGGCATGGTAAACAAGTGATAGGTAGTGCATCAGAGCGATAGAACGAAGCAACTAGCAAGCCAAGACAGAAGTGATATCGAGGGTAATGGTCATCTTGCCTGAAATCCCGCAAGGAAGAAGAATGAATACATGAAGTAGACGAACCAACATAGTCGAACAAATCCTCACAAACACAATGTTACCAGAACTATCAAGGAGGAGCGCAACCTGAAAGAAGCAAACAACAAGGTAAACAACCATCACATAAACAAGGCATGATGCACAAACACGAATGATGCATGTCCGGTGTAATAAGGCATGGCATGGCAAAGTGCAACAAACAAAACTACAAGTTAAGTGGAGTTCAATATGCAACGAGTTGCATATTGACGAAACACCACATCAATTATTAGTTCTCTCTCGGTTATGTACCCAACTATATTAAATGTTATTAAACATGGCAAGGGGTGAAGCATAATAAAACTACCTATCTAGGCAAGTTTAAATGAGGCCGGAACAACAAACAACAATTCTAGAAAATCCAGATATGCATATTTTGAATTAGTTATTGTTATGCCTATTCCATAATTTTAGAGTTATTAAACATGCAAAGTTAGTGAACCAAGTTCAACTAGGCATTTTTCCACCCCATTTACATATAAAGTTTATTAAAATTGGAGCTACGGTTATTTAGTTACGAAATAAATCATTTTAGCATGGCATTTAAGCAAAATAAAGCAAACAACAATTTAAACATTTTCAAAAGGGATGAAATTGCATATTCTGAAACTAGACGAAATTCTAAGCATTTTACATATTAACTTTGTTTAATTCTGATGCATGGTTTAGGAGTTATTAAATGCATGAACAAAGAGGGTTTTTCTACAAAACTGCAATTCCCTGGATAAATAGGAAATTCGCAGCAGTGGGAAAAAGCTCAACAGGCTGAAACTGTTGGGTGCTGGGCTGGGGTTCTCACCATGGGCCAAGGCCCAGGTCGGTGGAAATGGCAGCCCAGGCGCGCGCTTGAGCGAGGCGCGGTTAACGGGACGAGCGGCTGCACTCTGCTCGCTGCAGAGGAAAAATAGCTTTATGCAGGGGCTCGGCGGCAGCGGCAGCGGCGGCTCCTGTTGAAGAAGAGAGAGAGGTCCGAGAGGTTAGAGACTGGAGGGAAAGGGAGAGAACAGAGGAGGAGGTCCGATTGGAAGGGGCGCTGACCTGCGGAGCTCCAACTCCGGTGCGAGGTGCGACCTGCCGAGGTCTTGGACGGCAGCGCGTGGGTGGTGGTGGAGGACGGGACGGCTTGGGTAGGTGGCATCTGCGGGGCTATGGGGCAGCTGGAGGGCGGCGGGGTCCTTGGTTCATACGTGAGCGGGCGATGACGAGCGGGGCTCGAGGCTGACGGAGAGGCCGACGGCTTGGTGGTTGGCGTCCATGACGTCGATTGTTGCCGACGAGGTCAGCGGCTGCAGGGCCGGTTTGTTCCTGTGATCAGAGAAAGAGAGACACGAGGTGTTGAGAGCAGAGATAAAAACCAGAGGAAGGAAGGCAAAGAAAGGGGAGGAGCGGTGGTGCTCATCTTGCTAGCTGTAGATTCGGATGCCGGTGGCAGCTGGGAACGGTCCCTGAGCTTGGGGACGAGCTCGCCCGATCTGGATTGGGGCCAGCTGCGGGGCACGAGGAGGTTGCAGGGGAGGCTCGGGTAGCGCACGCGGCTGGTGTTGCTGCTGGTGGTGGTGGATGGCAGGGACGGCACGAGGGAGCTCCTCTCCCTGGCTCGTGACGAGGGGAACGAGGCAGGGCTCGGGCAAGAGAAGCCTGGTTGGCTCAGGAGATGGACAGTGGCACGGTGGAGGCCGTGGGTTGGGCGGTGGCGGAAATCAATGGAGTTGGTCCGAAATCAGGTTGGTGGAATGGATCGGATAGGGAAATCCCGAGGAAGAGGGTGGCGGCGGCGGGTGAGGGGATCGATGGATGGGACAGCCTAGCCGATCCAGGGTTAGGCTGCTATATATAGCAAGTGGGATTAGGTTAGGGTCACTTGGTCCCTCTGATCGTAATTGGACGGTCCGAGATAAATAGGCTAGAAAGTCCAATTAAGAAAACGGAGATGTTTTAGATCCGGACCCATCGGTCATGACCATGTGGTTCGGGTTCTAGGAAGTTTCAGACGCACGGTATGCAGAGGAACATGGCGATCGAATGCAAGTGGGTGGTTGGTCTCAGAACGGTCAATGAAGACAAGCGGTGATGACATGCCATGGAGACAAGGAGAGAAGCGACAAGTAAATACGACCGTGGATAGGTGGACCAATAGACGTCGAACCCCAATCTCATATCATGCATCTATCGGAAAGAAAAAAAACTAGAGCTACTTGAATTCCCACCTATAAAACTCACGAACTTTCTAGTTATGCAATCTGGTGTTGGGGATATCAGGGAAGCAATATAAATCTCACCCAAAATTAACAATACCTACATCCAAGCTGTATCCATCCGTCAACACATAACCAACAAAACTTCAGAAATCATGTACCTCAACCTTCGAAAAGCATCCGTTATACGAGCTATGGCAATACTCCCGAACTCCCGCCCTAGTACTGTGTGGTATCGAGGTTATCTCACCAACAATTGCATAAAAAGAGATTTTCGATGTCGGCAAAACTCAAGTATTCCAGAACTGCAACGATAAAATTGTGACGACAACACCTCGGAGCTCAACTCCCCGGGACACTGCCACAACCCCTAAATGTTAGGAGGCACCAAGAACAATGTTCTCATCACAAAAATATCGGGACGATCCAAAGATACCTGCGTGATCCTAAAATTAATTTAGTGTAATTTGAGGAGAAGAAAGACAAAACATCTATGTCAGGAGGCCTCACCAGAGCGACAAAGGGACTGAGGAGTAAAAATAATCCTACTCTCCGATATATATAATCCTAAGACTCAAAACATTTTGTTCTAGACTCAACAACGCTAGCGATTTGATCAAGCAGGGGGCTCCTAAGTTGGGGATGGCTCTGATTACCAACTTGTCACACCCACGATGCGGCTATATCTCCCACGTGTCGAGGCACGATTTAGAGGCATAACCGCATGGTGGTTTTGTCGCAAGAAGGGTCATCTTCACCATCCCATGTAATGAACAAGAATGGGATAAAGTGTTGGCTTACAATCGCCACTTCACACAATGAACATATAATTCATACATCATTCAGAGTACACACATAGTCCGACTACGAATGAAGCCAAAAGAAAAGAAGATAACCCAACTGCTAGATTCCCGATCGTCCCAACTGGGCTCCACTACTGATCAGCAGGAAACGAAACATAGTAACGACCAAGGTCCTCGTCGGACACCTCCTTGAGTTCGGTAGCATCACTTGCACTGGTATCATCGGCACCTACAACTATTTTGGTAGTATCTGTGAGTCACGAGGACTCAGCAATCTCAAAAACCGGCGAGATCAAGACTATTTAAGCTTATGGGTAGGAAGTGGTAATGAGGTGGAGTTGTAGCAAGCACTAAGCAAATATGGTGGCTAACATGCGCAAATAAGAGCGAGAAGAGAAGCAACGGAACGGTCGAGAAGCTAGAAGTGATCAAGAAGTGATCCTGAAACTACTTACGCACAATCATAACACAAAGACCGTGTTAACTTCCCGGACTCTGCCGAAAAGAGACCATCACGGCTACACACGCGGTTGATGCATTTTAATTAAGTCAAGTGTCAAGGTCTCTACAACCATATATTAACAAATTCCCATCTGTCCCAACTTAGCCCATTATAAGCTCTCACGACCAATGAAGGACAATCCTTCTCCCAGGAAGACCCGATCAGTCTCGGAATCCCGGTTACAAGACATTTCGGCATTGGTAAAACAAGACCAGCAAGACCGCGCAAATATGCCGACAAATCCTGATAGGAGCTGCACATATCTTGTTCTCAGGGCACACTGGGTGAGTCAAGCTACGAGTAAAACCAACCCTGAAGTTTCCCCGAGGTGGCCCCGCAGGCTGCTCGGTTCGGACCAACACTTAGAGAAGCACTGGCTCGGGGGGGGGGGGGGGGGGGGGTTAAAATTCTGCAAGCACTCCGGTTGAAACGAGATGTACAAGGAATGATAAAGATCAATTACCACATCACTCCGGTTGGAATTGGGAAGAATATGAACTTGGCAGAATGAAAGCACTTGGATGAGACTTTGGTTAAAAGAGGAATGATAGACACAACACTCCGGTTAAATGGATAAGCACGAAAAGAACATGATTCTCACAATTCGAGATGATGAGTGAAAAGAGCAACATCAGAATGCCTCCGGAGGAAAGAATAGAATATCGATCATTGGAATAACAGAATTGAGAAGAAAATGCCAACTTCTGCCACAAATGAGCTTGGAAAACACCCTTCCAAGAAGGTTACAACGGGGCTGTTGGAAAACCAACAACGAAACGAATAAACTTGTAGTGGGCTTATGGAGAACTTCTCAAAACTGAGGTGAATTCCTGCCACTATGGAAACAAGTAATATAATTGATAACACCAACGAGATGAAAAACTTCTTCCACCAAGATGATAGAGAGATAACTTGGATCGTTGATAAACACCACGATGGCAACATTCCTTAGGGAAGGCTTTAGGTGAAATATGACACAAGAAAACTCCAACGAAAAGATTAATGGATTTAAAATACCTCATTCTTGACAACAAGTGAATCGCGAAACATGAATGAAAATTGTCAAGAATGATATAACACCATCTCCAAAGATAAGGTAGAAGGAATTGCACTTTGGAATGCAAGATGAAGAATACTTGAGCTTTTCCAAGAACAAAACTTGAAGAACACTTGAAGAATGAAAGGAATCCTTGACGAACCACCATGTAGAGCCTCCATGGAGAACTCCGGTAATAAAAGGATGATAGAAAGAAAGAGAAGTTGAAAACACAAGGTGAAGCCTTGCAATGATTTAGATGGAGCTTCGCGATGAGATAATGCGGAAAACTTGGAACTTCGAAAAAGAAAAGATGAACCATCTCGAACCAAGAAATGTGACATGATGAACAACTCTGGAAAGAAGAAACTAGATCACTTGAATGAAACAATAATAAGAATTACGTTATGCGTATCCTTCACCAATTTAAATTGATGAAAATCAACGGATTTGGCATACTACTTATTCTCTTAGAAAGGATTAAGAGAGATATAGCGTAAACTTGAGAAGGTCTTGATGGATCCACCAGTGGGGTTGAAACAACGAATAAATTAATATGAGAACATAGGAAGAGTAATCTTGAATGAATCCCGTTAGAATTTAAAATGAAAGTAGCAAAGGCACAATTCACCGGGAATAATTGGGAAATGAATGATGATACTTGAGGGGATTTAGATACATGAGAACGAAGAGATCATGAACTGATTACAGGATATCTGAAGTAATGGCCTTTGGATGACCGAGAAAGGAAAGCAACCCTTGAAATGCGTCGGATGGGTGAAAAGAATTCTCACAATCGAAAACAATTAAGAGAGGATATCATAACGCTAGAACCATGACTCTTCGAGAGAAGGGACAAGATTTTAGGAGAAATCTCTTCCTCGGTCTTCTGTCTTGAGAATGACGATGAGAAACACCGCCATGAATTGTAGAGATACTCCGGAAGAATGAAAAACAAAGAGGTTGAGCCAACAATGAAAAATAATTTGAAATCGATCTTGGAAAATATCTGTCCGATGAAATTTATTCTTACGTCAAACTTCAAAAAGAATTTGGGAATGGCTCCGGGAAAATTAGAAGTGTCAGGTAAGATCCTTGGAAAAGACATGTGGGTTAGAGCCCAGTCAAGAGAAACACCTTTGAAATGATTTTATAGAGAGATTGCACCGGTTGAATTAAATGGCTTTAATGAGGTAACAATCTCCAAATAGCTTGAACGGATTAAGAATGGGAACACGAATCTTCTGAGATATCTTCAACACTCCGGATATGAACTGGGAGAGGTGAATAAATAATAGAGCCTTGGATAAGAAATTCACATTGGAAGATATGTGAAACAAAAGGAAGAGATATGATCAACACCGAAACTTGAAATTAATCCACCGGAGAAGAAAAGAGAACGGAGGATGATGAACTTGAAACTCCTGGTCGTCTTCATGATAATAACCGGGTAAGAACATTGATTGAAAAAAATGAAGAGACTTAGTTGACTTGATATCTATGAGTCCTTGAAGAAAAGGGTGGGAGGGCGGGAAAACAAAGACAACTTTGGACGGATGAAACAAACACCGTTGAGAAAACTTAGAATTGATCTTGGAAATGTTGAAATGATCGGATCCACTTGAAGAGAAGCACGCCGGTTGGAAAAGAATTAACATGACGACCTCAATGATCAAGAAGGATTAGTATTCACATAGCAATATGAGAACACCGTTTAGGAAAGGTATGGATTCAACATTTGACTTCGAAGCAACTCGAATACCACAAATAAAACAAAACAAAGGATTTGGCTTGCAGAATAAGCCAGAAGAAACATATGATAGAGATTTCATCCGAAGTTTTCGTGGTGGGGCCCACACGGGCTCGATCGTACAACACCATCATGTACAAGGCACTGCACATGACATACGAAGCGTCCCCTAGTCAGCATAGAAAGGACTCATTAAGACACAACTAGACCACTGTAAAAACGACCGTGGATAGGCGGACCAATAGACATCGAACCCCAATCTCATATCATGCATCTATCGGAAAGAAAAAACTAGAGCTACTTGAATTCCCACCTATAAAACTCCCGAACTTTCTGGTTCTGCAATCTGGTGTTGGGGATACAGGGGAAGCAATATATATCTCACCCAAAACTAACAATACCTACATCCAAGCTGTATCCATCCGTCAACACATAACCAACAAACCTTCAGAAATCATGTACCTCAACCTTAGAAAAGCATCCGTTATACGAGCTATGGCAATACTCCCAAACTCCCGCCCCAGTACTGGGTGGCGTCGAAGTTATCTCACCAACAACTGCATAAAAGATATTTTTGATGTCGGCAAAACTCAGGTATTCCAGAACTGCAACGATAAAATTGTGACGACAACACCTCGGAGCTCCACTCCTCGGGACACTGCCACAACCCCTAAATGTTAGGAGGCACCAAGAACAATGTTCTCGTCACAAGAATATTGGAACGATCCCAAGATACCAGCGTGATCCTAAATTTTTTTAGGTGTAATCTGAGGAGAAGAAAGACAAAACATCTATGTCAGGAGGCCTCACCAGAGTGACGAAGGGACTGAGGAGTAAAAATAATCCTACTCTCCGATATATATAATCCTAAGACTCAAAACATTTTGTTCTAGAATCAACAACGCCAGCGATTCGATCAAGCAGGGGGCTCCTAACTCGGGGATGGCTCTGATTACCAACTTGTAACACCCATGATGCGGCTATATCTCCCATGTGTCGAGGCATGATTTAGAGGCATAACCGCATGGTTGTTTTGTCGCAAGAAGGGTCATCTTCACAATCCCATGTAATGAACAAGAATGGGATAAAGAGTTGGCTTACAATCTCCACTTCACACAATGATCATATAATTCATACATCATTCAGATTACACACATAGTCCGACTACGGACGAACCCAAAAGAAAAGAAGATAACCCAACTGCTAGATTCCCGATCGTCCCAACTGGGCTCCACTACTAATCATAAGGAAATGAAACATAGTAACGACCAAGGTCCTCGTCGGACTCCTGCTTGAGTCTGGTAGCATCACCTGCACTGGTATCATCGGCACCTGCAACTGTTTTGGTAGTATCTGTGAGTCACGAGGACTCAGCAATCTCAAAAACCCGCGAGATCAAGACTATTTAAGCTTATGGGTAGGAAGTGGTAATGAGGTGGAGTTGCAGCAAGCACTAAGAAAATATGGTGGCTAACATACGCAAATAAGAGCGAGAAGAGAATCAACGGAACGGTCGAGAAGCTAGAAGTGATCAAGAAGTGATCCTAAAACTACTTACGCACAATCATAACACAAAGACCATGTTCACTTCCCGGACTCCACCGAAAAGAGACTATCACGGCTACACATGCGGTTGATGCATTTTAATTAAGTCAAGTGTCAAGTTCTCTACAGCCGAATATTAACAAATTCCCATCTGCCACATAAACACGGGCACGGCTTTCAAAAGTTTAAACCCTGCAGAGGTGTCCCAACTTAGCCCATTATAAGCTCTCACGACCAACGAAGGATAATCCTTCTCCCAGGAAGACCCGATCAGTCTCGGAATCCTGTTACAACACATATCGGCAATGGTAAAACAAGATCAGCAAGACCGGCCGAATGTGCTGACAAATCCCGATAGGAGCTGCACATATCTCATTATCAGGGCACACTGGATGAGTCAAGCTACGAGTAAAACCAACCCTCAAGTTTCCCCACGGTGGCCCGCAGGCTGCTCGGTTCGGACCAACACTTAGAGAAGCACTGGCCCGGGGGGTTAAAATAAAGATGACCCTTGGTTTGGCCTACCCAAGGGAGGGTTATAGGTTGTTAGGCAAATGTAAAACCAAAGTTGGACCTTGCTGGAGGAGTTTTATTCAAAGCGAACTGTCAAGGGGTTCCCATATACCCAGCCGCGTGAGGAACGCAAAATCAAGGAATATAACACCGGTATGACGGAAACCAGGGTGGCAAGAGTGGAACAAAACACCAGGCATAAGGCCGAGCCTTCCACCCTTTACAAAGTATATAGGTGCATTAATTAAAATAAGAGATATTGTGATATCCCAACATGAACATGTTCCAACATGGAGCAATCTTCAATGTCACCTGCAACTAGCAACGCTATAAGAGGGGCTGAGCAAAAGCGGTAACATAGCCAAACAACATTTTGCTAGGAAGGTGGGTTAGAGGCTTGACATGGCAATATGGGAGGCATGGTAAACAATTGATAGGTAGCGCAGCAGAGCGATAGAACGAAGCAACTAGCAAGCAAAGATAGAAGTGATATCGAGGGTAATGGTCATCTTGCCTGAAATCCCGCAAGGAAGAAGAATGAATACATGAAGTAGACGAACCAACATAGACGAACGAATCCTCACAAATGCAACTTTACCGGAACTATCAAGGAGAAGCGCAACTAGAAAGAAGCAAACAACATGGTAAACAACCATCACATAAACATGGCATGATGCACAAACAAGAATGATGCATGTCCGGTGTAATAAGGCATGGCATGGAAAAGTGCAACAAACAAAACTACAAGTTAAGTGGAGTTCAATACGCAACGAGTTGCATATTGACGAAACACCACATCAATTATTTAGTTCTCTCTCGGTTATGTACCCAACAATATTAAATGTTATTAAACATGGCAAGGGGTGAAGCATAATAAAAGTACCTATCTAGGCAAGTTTAAATGAGGCCGGAACAACAAACAACAATTCCGGAAAATCCCCATATGCATATTTTGAATTAGCTACTGTTCTGCCTATTACATAATTTTAGAGTTGTTAAACATGCAAAGTAAGTGAACTAAGTTCAACTAGGAATTTTTCCACCCCATTTACATATAAAGTTTATTAAAATTGGAGCTACGATTATTTAGTTATGAAATAAATCATTTTAGCATGGCTTTAAGCAAAATAAAGCAAACAACAATTTAAAAATTTTAAACAGGGATGAAAGTGGCATATTATGAAACTAGACGAAATTCTAAGAATTTTACATATTAACTTTGTTTAATTCTGATGCATGATTTAGCAGTTATTAAATGCATGAACATAGAGGGTTTTTTTGCAAAACTGTAATTCCCTGGATAAATAGGAAATTCGCAGCACCGGAAAAAACACAACGGGATGAAACTGCTGGGTGCTGGGCTGGGGTTCTCGCCATGGGCTAAGGACCAGGTCGGTGGAGATGGCAGCCCAGGCCCGCGCTGGAGCGAGGCGCGGTCAACGGGGCGAGCGGCTGCGCTCTGCTCGCTGTAGAGGAAGAACAGCTCGATGCAGGGCCTCGGCGGCAGCGGCAGCGGCAGCGGCGGCTCCTGTTGAAGAAGAGAGAGAGGTCCGAGAGGTTAGAGACTGGAGGGAAAGGGAGATAATGGAGGAGGAGGTCCGATTGGAAGGGGCGCCGGCCTATGGAGCTCCAAATCTGGAGTGAGGTGCGACCTGTCGGGGTCCTAGACGGCAGCGCGTGGGTGGTGGTGGAGGACGGGACGGCTTGGGCAGGAGGTGTCTGCGGGGCTATGGGGAAGTTGGAGAGCGGTGGGGTCCTTGGTTCAGGCGCGAGAGGGCGATGACGAGCGGGGCTCGAGGCTGACGGAGAGGGCGACGGCTTGGCGGTTGGCGTCCACGACGTCGGTTGTTGCCGACGAGGTCAGTGGCTGCAAGGGCGGTTTGTTCCTGTGACCAGAGAAAGAGAGAGACGAGGTGTTGAGAGCAGAGATGAAAACCAGAGGAAGGAAGGCAGAGAAAGGGGAGGAGCGGTGGTGCTTATCTTGCTAGTTGTAGGTTCGGACACTGGTGGCTGCTGGGAACAGTCACTGAGCTTGGGGACGAGCTTGCTCGATCTGGATCGGGGCCAACAGTGGGGCACGAGGAGGATGCAGGGGAGGCTCGGGTAGTGCACGTGGCTGGTGTTGCTGCTGATGGTGGTGCATGGCAGGGACGGCACGAGGGAGCTCCTCTCCCTAGCTCGCGACGAGGGGAACGAGGCAGGGCTCGGGCGGGAGAAGCCCTGGTTGGCTCGAGCAATAGACAGTGGCACGGTGGAGGCCATGGGTTGGTGGCGGCGGAAATCAAGGGAGTTGGTCCGAAATCAGGTTGGTGGAATAGATTGGAAATCCCGAGGAAGAGGGTGGCGACGGCGGGTGAGGGGATCGATGGATGGGACAACCTAGCTGGTCTAGGATTGGACTGCTATATATAGCAAGTGGGATTAGGTTAGGGTCACTTGGTCCCTCCAATCGTAATCGGACGGTCCGAGATAAATAGGTTAGAAAGTCCAATTAAGAAAATGGAGATGTTTTAGATCCAGACCCATCGGTCATGACCATGCGGTTCGGGTTCGGGGAAGTTTCAAACGCGTGGGATGCAGAGGAACAAGGCGATCACGTGCAAGTGCTTAGAATGGTCAACGAAGACAAGCGGTGACGACATGCTATGGAGACAAGGAGAGAGGCGACAAGTACGAACGGCTGCAAGTTTTATGAAAACATGCAGATGCAATGCGAATGATGACATGAGATGAAATGCATGGCATGAAAAAAATGCAAAATGAAAGACAAAAACCCAACCATGGAGGAAAAAACATAACACATAGCCGGAAATGGCAAGAGTTGGAGTTACAATTATGGAAAGTAACATCTGGGTGTTACAAAGAGATTGTTGTAGCTGGTGGAAGATGGAAGTCGTGCTGGTGTCAGATGGAAGTCGTCCTGGTGGCGTGTTCTATACTCCTGGACATGAATGCTTGTTCTGGCCCATGCCAGCCTACTACTCCTACTACTTATATAGTAAGTAGTATCGAGGATTCGAGGTGTTGGTTACATACAGCAAACACATTAACATATGGCTACAGTAAAAACACCCGCTCGACGCGCGAAGCGTGTGAAGCTAGTACAAATAGTGTACTACTATTGTTGATTGTCCTCATCCGATAACCTATTGCAATGCACGTACAATTATGTATTCAGAAAATATTTTTTTGCCTCGTTGCAGCACTCACTCAGAGAAGTGACTCGAAAGCCATTGATAAATTTAGTAAGTTATCACAGGCATATCATTTTATTACATACAACAGGTCATCAACCCACAACGACAACGAGGATACATTATAAATACTAAAGTTTTCAACACACACCAAATAACAAGCAATGAAATGAACTTCAACTCAAACAATCCTCGGCGTTGGAAACACTTGCTTTGAACCACAAGTGATTCTCTGGGACGGGCCATCTATTGTCGATCTCGATACCAACGCAGGACTGATCATCCAGGCTGAAGCGGCCTACTATATCAGTACCAGGGTAGGGAACTACCCGAATGTCCGAGGTATAGATACAGTTGCTTCTCATAAATGGTAGTAACGTTGTGTCAACAACAGTTGGATCGCCTTTCACCATCATCGGATAGTTTTGTCCAATGAAGAGCGTGTTTTCTCCAAGAATATCAATTCTCTACCAGGGAGAAGGTGTTGGCGCTAGCACACTAGTATCCATCCCGAATAGCATGCAACGAGTGATGGAATAGGTCTGGAGAGTGCGACCATGGTAGACGACACGTGCTCCCTCAGTAGTAACAAACTCAGTGCGCTGTATACAGACAAGAAGAGATGATCCATCCGAATTAGTTGCCAGGCCCCACTAAGAATATAAGTTCTGCTCGTCCTCCTGCCCGTGATCATCACCATCGTCATCTCCTCCTTGGTTATAATTTTTTTGAAGTATAGGTAGTGGAATGTTCATAGGACCTTGGAAACACAAGAAGAATGTTAATTAGTAAAGGGAAACTTGCTAACCCGCATGCATGTGGATGAAACAATTACAATTACGATGGAAGACAAACGTACCGAAACTACGAGGATACCATGCAAAATAGTGCCATGAGTGGTGGAAGCAAACACAAGACCCTCGTATTGAATTGCATCACAGTACACATCCGTGTATAGAAACTGAATTTTGAGCAATATCCGTCGAGTCGAACCACGAAGGACGGCAACAAGCTTGTCCAAGATAGCAACAACTTCATAGTTCTTGTAATTCCAAGAGCGGTTGGGAACTCGACAAATTGCTATCTTCCATAGAAGACAGTCACCATGATCGTATTTGAACATGCGTAGAATACCGGTGGGCTCAACGTCTGGGCAGCCTGCTGAGATTTTTGGAAGTGGAACCCGGTAACGAGTGTACACATTCACAAGTTCCCACTCGCAGTTGTACCCAATATAAGCAACCCAATCTCCATTTGCGCCTGCCCAATCTTGGCCCTCAAGCGATGGCATCTTAACATCATACGTATCATTATCAAGCGACATAAACTTGCACAAGGCGAGGCCTCCATCGTCCCCGCGCCAGTCATGAGGGTCACGGCAAAGAAGATAGGGGAGATCAAACCGCTCCTGGACCCTTGGGTTCCTTGTAATGATGTAATTAGTTGAGTCGAGAATGGTCTTGAACGAACATGCCATGCTAGCCGAGGTGATGACGTCGCACGGATCAATGAGTTCCTCCACCATGTCATCTTTCAGATCGAGGCAAGAATAACAGGGTTGTTTCCGGCCTGTTCCCTCCATGGAGAAGACGATCGAACAATGGTAGAAGGAAGGGTGAAGGGAAATGGAGGAGGGAGGAAGATTGTGCGACAACAATTCCAAATCAAGAGGGACAGGTGAAGAGTCGGTGGACGGTTGCCAGTTTCCAATGGTAGACGAAGAGGCGCCCCGGCCTACACGTCCGTTCGGAAATACTAGTAGAAAAGGACTCATCGCCGTCTCACTGACATGTTGGAACGGGACCACATGTCAACGAAACATGGTGTGTAATTTATCGTGCAAAATGCGATCTGGCTGCGTTGGCCCGAGGTGCGCCATTAGTTATCGACCTTTATTTTTTTAACATACAATCTGAATGGATAGCTCCTGTGGTCATCACACGTGAGCGGATATATAGGTGGGCTAGGTGGGAAGGCGGTTGAGCAGGCGGCAACAATCTGAGTGCTAAAAGAGTTGATCCAATGCTTGGTTTTGTTTGGATTTTCCAACGATGACCATTGGATAGAGTGAATCAATAGGTTACGTTCAAAGTTATTCTCATAATATAGAATTTTTGATTCAGTTGATGTGCTGCTACCGTCCAATATTCGCGTGTGGTTGTGTCTAGAGTAAAAAAAGGAGGTACTAGTACTTACTGTGGGAAAGGTGAAGTGATGGTTGATTTGCTCGAGCAACTTATTACTGTGGGAATATGGGAGTACCAGCGGATTCAAGGAACAGAGAAATGATGGTTTCTTTGTCCGAGCAACTTACTGTCGAAGGTGGGGCTATGTGATTTGACTGCTCACTAGTCATTACTACTGCGGCGCAATGACCGGGGTGAATCTTTCCCTGCAGTTGTGTTGTGCACTCAATATTGCTGCATGGCAGGTGGAGCCGGATGAAGGATGTCCAACATGTCGGAGAAACGAAGTTGAATTGTTTCTGGCATTTCTATCAATCCTTCAAGATTTGTTTATATGTCCGCATAATTCTAACGAAATTGTACTATGATGCTATGAGGGTTTCAACTTTTGTTCCCGCAGGAAAAAAATGGTTTCAACTTAGGATTCATGTGTCTTGCCTCAAGATTATCTCGTTACAACATTCCGTCAAATACATATGAAACTACCATGGCTACCATGGCTAATGCATCTCAATGGTTCGCAGATCAACTCCAATATTCACATCACAACTGAAGACAAAGTTGTGAGAAGGTGTGCAAATAAAGAAAAAAAATATATAATTGATCGATGTTGTTCGTAAGCATGGCTCCATTTCCTTGGCACAATGTTCATTGCTTGGCAGCTAGTTTCACCCAGCTCTGTAGCCAAAGAAGAGGTGTATGGAGGACACCACAATCCGATCATTTTGTGCAGCTCCACTAAAATCAAGCAGACCATCCCTGTTTTCAAAGATATTCAGTCAGTGTGATTACAATAATAGTGGAACTAGATGAAGAAACATAACACACACAAATAGAAGCCGATCACCTCTACGATCTCTCTTTAGGACTAACTTCTTGTTGGAGCAGATTAGGCACGGAGTTGGATGAGGAGGATAGCAAAACCAATCTCCCTTTCTGCACTCCCACAGAAATGTAAAAACGTTGCCCGTGTGACATTTTGGCGAAACTTCACAAAACACTCTTAAGAAAAAAGTGATTTGTGCAATTCACCAAAAGGTCACAGTAGCAACGAGGTGAAAATGGATAGCCCTGTTTGCGAAAGGAGGTAGAAAGGAAACAATTACTGCCCAATAACACGAGTTGAAGACACATACGCCGACAAAAAAGAAGCATATTCGATGTAATAAGGGAAATATAGCACATAGTGGTTTATCAAAAATGGTTTGAGGACGAGATTGCAAGATGGAAAGTACGCCAGCCGAGATACGATTTAAGCAAACAACTAAAGAAGATCCACATACAGCAACGTGGGAAGATGGGCAATGGAGCAAGGCCGGAGGAAGCTGTACCTGAGGGTCGTCGGGATGTTACTAGGAGGGCGCCGGTGGCCGGGATCTGCCCATACTGCGGCAGCAAGCAAGTGGCCAAGGCCCTACCGCGCTGGAGCTTGGTCAAAGAGAATGGCGGGTACGGCAGATCGGGACGTGTTGCCTCAACACCATCGAACGGAGAGATGATGCACATCCTCCCTTTCCGCCGGCGGACGGGATGCGGTCGGATCACTGACCAACATTGAGAGAGAGAGGCCACTGCCGCCTTGTGTGAGATGGTGTGACGAGAGACAAACCCATTTTTCCATTTTCCCCACGGCAATCATTTTATATTTTGTACGTGCCATTGAGGAATATATAACTTTATTTAATTCTAATGCATCAAGTCGAACTTTGTTCCGTCTAGACGTGGTACCCGACCCTCCTTCGAGTAAACAACCGCAACACACATCAAATTATCACGTGGGCTGCCTTTTCGTACCGAAATGAACTCCACCGTGTACCCGCGCAGGTGTGGCCGGGAACGAGATGTGAGTACGTGCGTCCTGCGTGCACCTCTTCTTTAGGTGCAGGTACGCACGTGGGTGGGTGTGAGAGAGATGGTTTGTGCGAAACAGAGGCAATGTGTTGATGATATCTCAGACAGAAAAACGTAACATATGCAATGTGTGTGAAACGGAGTCATGGACGTGAGATATCGATAGAATTGAAAACAGGGATGAAGTGTGTGGTTGCACGGTCAACAAACAGTGCCATCGAATTTGTGTTTTCCCACGTCAAAGATACAGGGTGGCTTGCCTACTGGAATTTGAGAGGGCAGAGGTGTAGTTTTTGTCCGTGGCATGGATACCTACCAACAACGTTCGACTATCGGTGTGTGTGTGTGTGGTGGGGGGGGGGCAGAGAACGGTCGACTAGTATATGTGTGGGGAAGGAGAGAGACCTAGCTATGTATTGCGGGAGATCGATCGGCATCCATGGATATGTGTAGCAGAGGAATAAGGTTGGGAGAAAGACAAAGGTAGAGCGCCGAAGGGTTGGTGGTGGAGTGGCATCTGACAAAATGGTGGGAGAGGCCTGCTAGACAAACGGAGTGTACACGTGCAATATCAATAAGAGAGGGCGGGGGATGTCTGTCTATCTATGCACGTGCGTGTGAGAGACGGGTCGGGAGGTATGCAAGGATGATGAGGGGAGACAATATGGTTGTGGTAAGCATACGTAACTACATAGGAAGATCAACCGTCATGTGTCCGAGAAAGGGAGAGACATAACTCGCGAGGTAAGTGTATCGGTGCATGGGGAAAATGAATTATAGTCGACCTGGCTACATGTAGGGAGATCGGTACGTATACATGCGTGCATGTGTTAGAAGAAAATAAGGTACAGAGAGACAGACAGGCCGGAAATAAGAAGCCGAGGGCCTACACACACCGTGGGTGGACGACCTAAAGAGAAATAATGAACGTGTGCGATGGAGGGGACGCTAAGGGTGGGTGAGAGGGGGGGCGGGAGTGTGCATGCATGATAGAAAGTTAGCGCTAGCTAGTTACAAATAGAAGAGGATCGTGAAGGTGTAAAAGACGAAAAAATATCATAATTCATTATAAAAAAGTGGATACAAATACTTGAAGAAGATATCATAATGTAGAACATTGATTATAATTTGGGATAATGTGTGGCTTTTGCAGCTCAGGTCTAAATACTTGTCATAATGTAGGGGGTGGGGCACTATACTTTGTGTGATAAACACGGTGTACGTATGGAACATGGTTTAGATTATGAATATATAGTTACTACATCAAATGTACTATTATGTGGAATCAACATCAAGTGTATTCAAAAAATAGATTTCGAGATCATGCAGTACACATAGTTCATATCTATCTCTATAGTAATCATGTGGTGTGTTATTAAGGTAATACACGAATGATGGTTGAAGTTCGTGACAATCATGATTGTAGATTCTTATTGAAATAGAGAAACGAATTCAAATTCAGTTCGAATTGCACCGGTAGTACAGACATTTGGAATGCACTAAAATGTTGGTATGAGTAGGTTACATGCATTATACAGCAAGCGAAAAAATTTAATTGGACATAACATGGATTCATACTCCCTCCTTCCATCTATATAGGGCGTAATGCGTTTTTTAAGACCGCCTTTGACTATTGACAAGATTAATAGTACATAACATGCACAATGTGAAAATTATATCATTGAAAGCTCCTTTCACAGACGAATTTAACGGTGTGCTTTGTGTAAGTTGCATGTCATATATTATTGCTCTAATATTTGGTCAAAGTTAGCATCGAAAAACGCATTAGGCCCTGTATAGATGGAAGGAGGGAGTAGCTTTGAATAGCATTTGTATAGTAAAATGGGGCAAGACTCTCTCTTTGTGTGGTGTGAATAGTTTTATTTTTTCATTTTCTTTTTGGTTGACGGAAGTGCGAATTGATTTGGTACGTACAAGTACAATATTACACATTAGGCTTGTCCCTAAAATTCAACCCGCGCCTTGTTATATCCTGAAAATTCAGATACCGTGCTCCCAAAACTGGCGCCTTCGCAACCCGCGCCTTGCTATCCCAAAACTACAACGCGCGCGAAACTCCCTCTAGCTGCCAAATCCCGACACGTGAAATGCCCCTTCTAAACCTGAGTCGAAAGGGCCGCTAGTTCAAATCGGTGGGGGGTACTTTTGTAACACACACTACATTTTGGACAGGCGCATTCCTAAGTCATGGTTCACCCCCTCCCATCGCCTCCTTTTTGCCATTCAAAATCCCAGGCCGCCATAACCTCTCCGCTCCAGCCGTGAAACCCCACCCTCCTCCGTTCACCACCTCACTGTTGCCCGGCCGGAGCCTCTTCCCAGTGACGCCATCCACTGCAACAGCTTGATGTCCCTCGTCCACCTCCCCGGATGAGGATCCGTCGTCCATCTTGTCGTCCCGCCGGTTGAGCCGCCCCATCCTCCACCTCCAAGGAGCTGCTCCAATGATCGCCTCGTCTATAGCGGCTTCTCCATCCCCACAGCGCCGCCTTAACCTGCTCCACCAGAACCGCAGCATCCTCACCGACTCCTCAGACGAAGCCAATGCCTACTCGGCGCCACCAAAGAGGCTGTACACTCATCGCATCGCACCTTATCCTTAACTTGACCTCCCGGCGGCGACGGTGCTCCATCCCGCAAATCCCATGGAGCGGCTACCTTGAAGCCGGCGCCGTGGGTGACATCTCTACGGCGGCTCTCCCCCAGTGTCGAGGCCCCTTCGGTGGCGGCGTCCATACCAGCCGGATCTACTGCTGCTCCGGCTCTTGCTCCATCGCTCGCAATGCTGCTGCTGCTCCATCTCTCGCTCGCCCAGCTGCTGCTGCTCCGGCTCTCGCTCGCTCACACTGCTGCAGCTGCTCTCCCCCTCGCTCGTGCTGCTGCTCTTCTCCGATATAGCTACACTTCAGTCGACTGAGTTGACTTTTGGGTCAGTCGATTATCAGGGGGTGGGGGGGGGGGGGCTCGTCGGAGTTAAGGAAGAACCACCCACAGCGGGGATGGGGGCTCGCCCGAGAGGTACCCCGCTATCTATCTTAGGGTTTAGGATGGGGGCGGGGGGCCTAGAGAGCTGGCCGGGGCGGCGGCAGACCGGTGGTGGGGAGTTGTTTCAGGGCGGCGAGGTGGCGCTAGGGCCGGCGGTTCGACCGGTTGGGGCTAGCGGCTGAGGGGGGTGCAGGTTGAAGATGAACTGCAGGCGCTCCCTAAACTACATGTCAAGTGTGTCTCTGCTACCATTGCATTCAGTTTCGACAGTAACATTCAGATTCCACAGTAAATTTCAGTTTCAATAGTTAAGTTCACAGGCAATAGTTTTTACCTCATCTGTTGTAGTCAGGTGGTTTTTGGTGATGTAAATTTTACATATATTTTACATCATCTATTGGAGATGCTATTAGAATCCCACTTGAGATTGATGATGTCTGTCTTGTGCTGCTTCAGCCTTGACGTCTTATGGCTCACCGGAGCTGCTCCAATAACAGAACGATCCATCACAACAGAGCAGTTCCCTGGACGCCGCCTACAGATTCCTCAGATCTTCCTCCACACATCTGACAGCCACCTCTGCCTCAACTGCTTCAGCGACCAACCAAGTGACGCCGAGGTCGACACGGCTACGGCAAAGAGGATGTACACTTGTTGCATCACTTATTACTATACATTCATGTCGATCCATTAGGCTATTTTGGTTTAATGAAAAAATATAGCAATAGGGAATTTTCCAATGGCACTCTAATATTCAATTATTCATGCATTTTGTTGAAAGGAATGAAGCAAAACATCCACCTAGACCTACTTTTCAAAATCCTATGCATGAAAACAAGTCCAAGTGCATTAGTGGCAAAATAACATTCTAACTATACACGCTTTCATATGGTTTCACTTTATTTTGGCCATGTTTCTTTGCACTCCTCTGCTCTTCCAATTCCTGTAAAACAAACACACAAGTTGGCAGAAATCCTGTGTTTACAAATGCTCTGTTTACCATGTGCATTCCTATCCTATTCCGGTGTTTTTCCTATCCCTGCGTTTTTAGAATCATGCAAGCCAAATGAGCCCTTACAGAATTACTTCAGTTACAGGTAGGTGTCGAAGGGAACTTTGTGTGGTTTGTCCTGCTCCTGCCGCAACGTTGTCCACCTCACCTGAGCTACTTCATCGACAGAAGCATCCACCAAACCAGACATCACGACTCCTGACCGTCTTTCGCCGCCTCAGATCTCCTTCCCTGCCGCCGACACCCACCGCAATGTCATTACCATCTCGACTCAACAGATGAACCTGAGGAGTACACGGGTTCACAAGAGAGGTCACACTCTTTCGTTTCTGCTTATGTTATGCATTGCTTAAAATTACCTGCTACTTTATCATCCTGCTCACCTCTTGGACTCCAAGTCAGGTCCAAATTAATGTTCAAACTTGAGTTATAAATTTGTTGTGGGGCACATATGGAGGAAGCAATGAATAGTATCTCTGTCTAATATCTGGTTCACCTAGGGTATGCCTATGTTGTTCATCTTGGGTGGGAAACAAATAGTAAATAAATCATCATATGTATTTTTATTAAACTAAAGCAATCATCAGCCTGCTATCATTATTTTTGGATCCATCCAGTCGTTGTTACCATCACCCTAAATTTCTGCATGCTCTCGTTACATAATCTCACCAAAAAAATTCGTATGCATGTCAGATATTGTACACAGTCATGCTGAACATGTAGAGAAAAAGAGAATAATTTTGCACGGCAATACAATGTCATGCAGACATTGCTCCATGTGAGTTCAATGGCAAACCCTCCCCTCCCCTCTCCAAATTGTACTCCATAGGAAGATATCTGTTCTGAGGCGGATTCAGACACCGCTGACCACTCGTATTTACCCCCAAGGTGTTTACTCTACCTTGGAATGATGATGTTAGTCATATCTTGCATATGTTGCCTTTCACTGCCTACTTTTGACATCATATATGTCATCTGCTTAGTTTAGACATTCTGTAATGCCACCTTTTTAGTTTCTATATCATATATGGGAATTATGCAGACTCATGTCTTTTAGCCATCCATAATATATGTGAAATGTGCAATGCCATCCTGTTTAACCAGGCATCATATATTTGAATGATATCTTGCCCATCCTTTTCTTCATTACATTTCCATTTGTCGCATTAAACTACTCTTCCTGTGAATCAGCCATTTGGGTGGGAGATGGACAAATCTGGAGTGAAAACAAGGCGTTCAGAGCAGACAGTGCTACCTGTCGAAGCAGATCTCTTGTTCGGTCCCGATAGCTCCTTAGAGATGGATTCAGAGATAGATGACCAGTCCTATTCCCCCACCGAGGTGTATGCTCTAACTTGGCACGGTTATGCTACTCATATCATGCATATGGTGTCTTGGATTGCATAGTTTAGACATCATATACACAATATTCAACACCATGTTCTTATTTCAGACATCATATCGAATGCCCTCTGTTTAGCATATAAATCACATATGTGAATTAAATGATGCGATCCTGATTACTTAGATAACATGTAAGTGAACCATGCTATCCTATTTAGTTATTCATCAGATCTTTGAATTATGTTATGCTATGCTATCCAGTTTAGATAGACATCATATATGTGAAATTATATCATGCTATCTGTTTTAATTAAACAACATACATGTTAACTATTTCATGCCCTCTTTTTTACACACTATCTACTGCATCTGTCTCTCATACAATGTCTGTACATTCAACTATGTTTCATGTTTATCAGCCATTTGAATTGGAGTGGGTGATGCCAGTATCTAGCGGACTAAAAACACGGTCTTTAAATAAAATGGTGCTACCTCTTGGTGGAGATAGCACCCCAGTTGTACATGCACGAGAACTAGCCCTACCACACATAACCGAAACTCTCACAGATTGTACCCCTGTTGTGATGGATAGAGAACCAGCTTCACCCAATCTAACCCCAACCCCAGCAGATAGTAACCCAGTTCATGTTGACACAACACCATCTCCACCACTGAGCTCCCAAACAAGAGCAGTTAGTAAGCCAGCTCCAGTGCCCAAAGGGCCAGTACTACCACGACGAACCCCAACTCCACCAGTTGTAAGTGCATGTAGTGCCTCTTAGTGATTTTGGTGTAATTGAAGACTTATAGGTTAAGGGACTGATGCGTTTGTGAGTGTACACAGGTCTATAAATCTATGAGGAGTTTGATACTTACAGAGAAAGTCTACCCCTAAAAATGAAGTTCTTTGACTGAAGACTTTGGATTTCTGAAGACTTTCTGAAGACTTCGAAAGTGAAGAAATTGGTGTGACCTTGAAGACTTGGCAATCATTCGAGGAACATGAAGCATGAAGACTTTTGTTTTCGTAGTTTCATTTTCTCTTTCTTGAGTCATAGGAAACACCGTACTGTTAAAGGGGGTCGAGGAAATACTAAGGAAAAATTTCCATGTGATGCTCAACTCAAAATCCTACACCTATCAATCCCTTCGAGTGAAGCCATTGGAAATCTCATACAATTCAGTCATATACTTCAGTGACAGAGACGAAGTTCTTATGGTCTCTGAGGAATTTCTTCTGACTGAGGAGTTAGGAATTCGCCAGTGCGGATTGCCTACATAGTGAGGAACATGATAGCCCTAAGGAATTTGAGAGTCAAATTTTCGACCATTGCTGTGCTATGCGCCAGCTGTCCCAAAATATCTACCCATCTAACGGTCATATAATTGAAGGGCATTTACGTCTTATCATGTCGGGCTGCTCCCTAGGCTATAAATAGCTGCCCCCTACAACCACTAGCTGGTTGGCTGCTCCGAGGGAAACTAACACTTGTCATTTGAGAGCATCCCATCCTCCGAGGACTTTGAGAAAAATCATCAAGTGAGGAAAACCCAAACCCAAACACCTTCAAACCCAAAGTGATTGAGCATCACTGAAGAGATTGATCCTGCGTGGATCCGACACTTGTTACCTTTCAAGACTGTGCTTCTTCCAGATAGTTAGGCATCATGGTCTAGAGCATCCAAGAGGAATTGTGGATCGCCGAGTGACCTAGTCTGTGAAGGTTTGGAAGTCACCTGAAGACTTACCACGAGTGATTAGGCGAGGTTTGTGTGACCTTAGCTCAAGGAGAATACAGTGATGATTGTGTGTCCTCAGGTTTAAATACCTAGCCACTCCAACCAGACGTACAACTGAGACAGCAGTTGCAACTGGTCTACCAAATCATTGTCTTCACCAAGCTTACTGGTTCTATTTCCTCAACTCTTTCATTTCCTCATTTCTGTTGTTGTGTGCTTGTTCATATCTTTTTGAAGACTTTGACTGAAGACTGTCTCAATTTCCGCAGTTCAATTTCTTCAGTCTGTTCGTCTTCATCCTGTGTTATCCTGTGCTTACGCTTGTTGTACTCTGTGCTTGTCTTCATTTCATCATAATGACTATGCTTGTGTTCTGTTGCGTTTACTTTTGAGTACTTATTCCGCTCCAAGTAGTTATTCGCTAAGGAATTTCCTCACCAGCAAATTCCTCAGTGAAGAATTCATAAAAATCGCCTATTCACCCCCCCTCTAGTCGATATAACGCACTTTCAATTGGTATCAGAGCAAGGTACTCCCTTATTCTGTCTGATTTTGGTTTAACCGCCTGGAGTTTTAGTTATGTCGTCCGCAGGTATGATCAAGGTCTATTTTGGGTGTCCTACCTTCGATGGAACGGACTACCCATACTTGAAGAATAAGATGCGAATGCATCTTGAGGCAATTGATAACGATCTCTGGTATGTTGTGGAAAATGGTGTTCCCTCAGTCACACCTTCTCTGAATGCTACTGATGTGAAGAGATTCAAGCAACTTGATTCTCAAGCGAAGAATATCATATGTGGCCATCTGAGCAAAGGGCAATATGGAAGAGTGAGTGCTTTGGAAACTGCTAAGCTTATATGGGATAGGCTACCCAAAGTGAATGAAGGAGTCTCAACTCAACATGACTCTCGTGTTGACGTTCTTCGCAATCTCTTCTATCGCTTAAAAAGACTCAACAATGAAAATGTTAAGCAAACCTTCGATCGCCTCACTGACATCTCAAATGAGCTTCAAGCGCTTGGCGCCACTGACATCACCGACCATGAGGTGGTAAGGAAATTGCGGAGGTCACTCGATTCTTCATTTGATACTCTATCACTGATGATTCAAGAACGTTCTGATTACAAGTCACTTGATCCCACTGATATCCTCGAGAGGCTAAATACTCATGAGTTCCAGCTTGCTGAGAAGAGAGATCTCTATGGTTCGAGCTATGGCAGATCACGTGCTCTGAAGGCCAAGGCAGTATCTGAGTCTGAAGATGAAGACTCTGCTAGAGCCTTGGTGATCCTGAAGAACTGAGCCAGGAACTAGCACTGCTCGTGAAGAAATTTCAGAAGTTCTCAAGACGTGGTCACTTTGGAAAGTCCTCAAGGAGCAATGATTCCTCATCCAGTGACTACAAGAAGAGGATATGCCACAAATGCAAGAAACCTGGTCACTACATTCAAGATTGTCCTCAGTGGGAAAAGGAATCAAAGAAGAAGAAATACAAGGACTACAGTTCTGATGACGCTAAGAAGAAGAACAAATCTTCAAAGTCTTCATCATCAAAATCCTCGAAGTCTTCATCTCACAAGAAGAGCAGCTCCAAGAAGGCTCGGGCATTCATTGGAAAGGAAATAGACTCTGAGGCTGAATCTGAGGAACATGAGGACGAGGAGGCATCTGAGGAGTCCTAGTCTGGTGTGGTGAGCGTAGCTCTCACTACTGCATTTGTCAGCAAGTCTATGTCGGTGTACTAGAGTAGGGGTACCCTAGTATCCCGAACTTGTGCACGGGCAGTTGCAGCGCCCCGCGGCAGGGCTTGCCGGGTGACTGCCAAGGTCCTCCGTGGTTCTTTTTGGAGCCATTCAAGAACAAAGTATTTAAGCCAAGAAGACAAGGCCCCGGCAAGAGGAGCTTGCCGGGAAGGCCAACCAAGGCATCTCAAGGAACTTGCCGCGACACGCCACGCGTCCCGGCAAGGCCTGGTGAGCGACAAGCTTTCGGGCGCCACAAGACAACGACCGCGGCAAGGCGCTTGCCGCGGCAAGCCACCACTCTGTACCCGCGCTCCAGCACATCCACCAACGTGTCGCCCTGGGGCCTTCCCAGGCGCGCGTGGCAAGAGGCTGTGCAGCCAGCGGTGCACGGTGGCAAGCGACGCTGACAAGATAGCCATCGTGGCAAGCAGTGGCGTCCCTGACGGTCCTTTTCTGCACTGTTTGGGCGACGCAGACGGGCATTTAATGCCTTTGTCCCCTGCCGTCAGGGTTAGGTAGGATACACTGTACAGGTAGCTATACCAACCGCAATTTCCTTTTCCATTTTTGCCCTTGCCTACGTTGCCACCTGTCGGAGACCCCTTGAGCATATAAAAGGAGGCCCATGCGCAACGTACAGGGGGGTTGGAAACCAGAAAACACTCACGCTCGGTCTCGTGTGTACTGTAGCACTCAGCGCTCCCGAGCAAGAACACAATACAATCAGACAAGCAGCAGTAGGAGTATTATCTCTCCGGAGAGCTCCGAAGCTGGGTAAACTGCTCGTGTGCTTCGCCTCGATCCGCTCTTCGTGCGATCTCCGCCCCCCGCCGAACCGAAAGGGGCTCGGTCCGCCGGTCCCCATAGGTGTTCGTGGATCAGCTTCCCCGACATCTTTGGCGCGCCAGGTAGGGGGCGTCGAGGTTGTGTGAACCTGATCCGGCGTTCACACGAGCTAGATCTTCATCTTCTTCATCGACATGCCACCGAAGAAGAAGACTTCGGCGGCAGCTGTTCCGTCCACGTCGATCCCACCACCACCGGAGCAAACGAGTGGTGGGGTAGACGCCGGCGGAAGAACGGGCATCGACGAGGAGCTCACGGTGCTGCCAGGTCCAAGGACAAGGCTGCGCAGACCTCGGCGTCCGTACATGTACCGCGCCCATCTCAGGAGGCGCAGGACCGACAGCGTCATGGTACTCGCAGTGCCATACGTTTGTTAGGCCAAGATCGAGCTGGTGGATCTCGGGGTGCTCAAGACCAGCATGCACGCCAACATGCTGACACGAGCGAGACACGGTCGCCTGGACGGGATACTGCTCCTTCTAACATAGTTAGAAGTCTGAGAATATCCCGCTCCTCGCACCGGTCGCCACTGCCTCCCACCACTCCAACAGAAGCTTTGGCGCGAGCTCAACTGCTCCTGGATTACCCTCCAACGGAAGACAAGATCGACGGATGGAGGGCCACCATTCAGAGTCTCATCGGCTTCGCCAACGGTGACACTCCGCGGCAGCCGAGTACATCGCTGCCGCGGCAGGACCGCCAGGCACGAGCCGATGGCAACGAAACCGGTGGGGGTGCGACCACTCTGCACTCTCCACCCCGAAGGCCAAGATCGCCGACTCGCCGGATCCACCTCGACAGCGACTCCACCGCATCATCGGATCCACGAGCTCGTCGCGATCAACGCCAAGTTCTTCACGAACGACAGCAAGAAGACGCTCGTACTCGCATCGAGCGCCGAAGAGAAGCGCGGCGTCAATCGACCAGTGCGCTGGGCCCTCTGTCGACATGCATGCGCCAGGGGAACCAGGCGACTTGCCGTACGCGGTAGGATGCCCTGCGTTCACTCGTGAGCTGCGGCAAGTCCAGTGGCCCAGCACGAAGAATTTCAAGCCAGACGTGCCAGAGAAGTACGACGGCAAGTCGCATCCGTCGGAGTTCCTCAGCATCTACACCATCGCGGTGCAAGCTGCCGGGGGACGGGACGACAAGATCCTTGCCAACTACTTCCCGCTGGTGCTCAAGCCCAATGTCAGATCCTGGCTCATGCACTTGCCGGATAACTCCATATCCTTCTGGGCAGACCTATGCCATCAGTTTGTCGGCGCCTTTACAGGCGGCCACAAGCCTCATGGCCAAGAGAGCGACCTTCATCTGCTCGCCCAGAAGGAAGGAGAGCCCCTGCGCAAGTACATTCAGAGATTCAGCCGTGTACAGCACAACATCCCAGATGTCCACCCTGCCGCGGTAATCAGCGCGTTCCATCAGAACGTGCGAAACCGCAGGATGCGGGAGGAGATGGCGATGTGCAAGATCAGAGACGTCAGTGAGCTATATGCCCTGGCCGACAAGTGTGCACGTGCTGAGGAAGGGAGGAAACTCCCCGGAGAGAATATAGGAGCAGGAGGATCTGATAGTGAGGAGACTGCCCCGGCAAAGAAAAACCGGCGGCGGAACAACAGGAAGAAGAAAGGCAAAGATGTGCTAGTCGTTGAGCAGTCCGGCAACGGAGGTGGCGCCAAGAAAGCCAAAGCTGGTAGCTCCGGCAAGGAGATTGCCGCAGGCACCAACTACCAGGCTGTGGCGGTCGCCGACAAGCAGGACGGCACCAACAAGCAGTACTGCAAGATCCACCGCACCAAGGGCCATGACCTCCAGAGCTGCAAGAAGGTCGAGCAGCTTGTCGAGCAGCAAAAGGCTGAATACGAGCGACGCGACAAGGAGAAAGCCCAGGAAGGTGCTGGAGGAGCCGGCAAGAAACGTCCCGGCCGAGGAGGACGCCGCGGCAAGGCCAAGCAGCGGCAAGGAGACAGACCTCCCCGCGGCCGCGACAAGGATGAAGATGACGACGACGATGAAGATATGGATGATGACGAGACCGATGAGCAGGAGTTCCAGAAAGCCACAGAGGTCCTGTGCGTTGACGGCGGTGCTTCTCTGCATACTTCACACCGCCAGCTCAAGCAGTGGGTGCGGGAAGTCAATGCAGCAGAACCACCCGTCGAGTCACGCAAGCCTCTGAAATGGTCCAGCACGCCTATCATCTTTGATATTGAGGACCACCCTGATCGCATAACTGCGGTCGGGTGCTTGCCGATGTTGGTTTCACCAACTATCCGCAACCTCAAGGTCACTAAGATGCTAGTTGACGGCGGGGCCGGCTTGAACCTGATCTCCTCCGCGGTACTCCAGAAACTCCAGATCCCTGATAGCGAGCTCGAAGAGACCGGCACATTCCAAGGAATCAATCCGGGAAGGAGCAAGCCGAAGGGAAAGATCACGTTGCCGGTGACATTTGGCAGCGAGTTGAACTTCAGGACTGAGAGGGTCACTTTTGACGTTGCTGACTTTCCATTGCCTTACAATGGGATACTCGGCCGTCCAGCACTCGCCAAATTCATGGCAGCCTCTCACTATGCATACAACATACTGAAGATGCCAGGCCCGATAAGTGTCATCTCTGTCCCTGGCGACAAGAAGGATGCTCTTATCTGCGCCGACAAGATCTACCGGGAAGCAGCAGCCGCAACAGATCGCAAGTCACTTGCCGTTGAAGCTCCCGGGGCGAAGAAGAAGACCAAGTCCGGCAAGAGTTCTGATGCCCACTCCGGCAAGCGCACCTCTTCGGAGTGCTGCGCTACCGTCGAGGACGCACCATCGAGCTCCACCGGCAAGTGTAAGAAGACAATGGCAGCTCCACCAGAGACCAAGAAGGTGTCCGCCAAGGAGGATGGCACTGGTGGTACCTTCACCATCAGTGCCACTCTCGACCCTAAATAGGAAAGCGCGCTCGTTGCTTTCCTGCGGGCGAACGTCGACGTATTTGCGTGGCAACCGTCTGACATCCCCGGTGTTCCCAGGAAAGTAATCGAGCACCATCTTGCCGTCTGTCCTCATGCGCGGCCCGTCAAGCAGAAAGTCAGGAAACAGGCAGTGGAGCGCCAAGAATTCATTGCAGAAGAAATCAAGAAATTGGAAGCAGCAGGCCTTGTCAGAGGAGTGCTCCATCCTACGTGGTTGGCCAATCCTGTAGTCGTGCGTAAGGCAAACGGGAAATGGAGGCTTTGTATCGACTTTACCAATGTCAATAAAGCTTGTCCCAAAGACCCATTTCCCTTGCCGCGCATCGACCAGATTGTTGACTCCACGGCCGGATGTGACTTGCTTTCATTTCTTGATGCATACTCAGGATACCATCAGATCTTCATGGCAGAAGAGGATGAGGAGAAGACCGCATTCATCACCCCATGTGGCACATACTGTTTCGTACGGATGCCTTTCGGTTTAAAGAATGCTGGTTCAACATTTGCAAGGGTAGTCCATGACGCTTTTGAGCCGCAAATACACAGAAATGTGGAAGCCTACATGGATGACATAGTGGTCAAGAGCAAGGACAAGGCGACTCTGATTCAAGATTTAGACGAAACCTTTGCAAATCTGCGCAAGATCAACCTCAAGCTTAACCCCGAGAAGTGTGTGTTTGGAGTCCCCTCCGGCAAGCTTCTCGGGTTCTTCGTGTCTCAGCGGGGAATTGAAGCCAATCCCGACAAGATCAAGGCCATTGAGCAGATTGAAGCACCAAAGCGCGTCAAGGATGTACGAAGACTTGCCGGTTGCGTAGCTGCTCTCAGCAGGTTTATCTCTAGGTCTGCTGAGCGCGCCCTGCCATTTTTCAAAATATTGAAAAAGGCAGGTCCAATGAAATGGACTCCGGAAGCGGAGGCTGCGCTGCAGGACTTAAAGAGATACCTGTCCTCCACTCCAACACTTGTCGCACCTAAGCCACAAGAGAAGTTGCTGCTATATATAGCGGCAACCAATCAAGTGGTTAGTGCTGCGTTAGTAGCGGAGAGGGAGGCGGATGATGAGCCAGCAACCACGGCAGATGCATCCAGCGACAAGCAGGGACTTCACCGGCAAGCTCTGGTCCCGACAAAGATGGATCTGCGCAGGAGCGTGAGAAGATGCAGAAAAGAATGGTGCAGCGCCCAGTTTACTTTGTCAGTTCCCTTCTGCAGGGGGCTAGGTCAAGGTACTCTGGTGTGCAGAAATTGCTTTTCGGCCTTCTCATGGCCTCGAGAAAGCTGCGCCATTACTTCCAAGCACATGAGATCACAGTCGTCACTCGTTTTCCGCTGAAGAGGATACTGCAAAATCCAGAAGCAACAGGCAGGATTGTCGAGTGGGCACTGGAACTGTCAAGCTTTGGCCTCAAGTTTGAGAGCACTTCAACTATCCAAAGCAGAGCATTGGCAGAGTTCATAGCAGAATGGACGCCAACACAAGATGAAGAAATTCCAGAAACGAGCATCCCCGTCAAGGAAGCAAGCAAAGAGTGGCTGATGTACTTTGATGGTGCCTTCTCGCTGCAAGGCGCCGGTGCGGGCGTGCTACTTGTTGCACCCACCGGAGAGCACCTCAAGTACGTAGTCCAGATGCACTTTCCCAAGGAGCAAGCAACGAACAATACCGCAGAGTATGAAGGTTTGCTTGCCGGTCTCAGGATCGCAGCAGACCTTGGGATCAAGAAGCTCATTGTCAGGGGTGACTCACAGCTTGTCGTCCGCCAAGTGAACAAGAATTATCAGAGTCCGTTGATGGAAGCTTACGTTGATGAAGTGAGAAAGCTAGAAGAGCACTTTGACGGCCTACAGATGGAACATGTTCCAAGAGCTCAGAACGACATTGCCGATGGCCTGTCGAAGTGCGCCGCACTTAAGTTACCTGTGGAACCAGGGATCTTTGTGCTCAAGCTGACTCAACCATCCGTAACGCCATCAACTGGACAGAGCAAGAAGAGGAAGTTGATTTCTGGTGACTATTTTCCGGTAGAGCTTCCCGAAGCTGCCACCAAGAAGGTCCTCAAGATCAACACCAAGAGTGCTGAGGAGCAGTCTGCTCCGACAAGCCCTAGGGTTTGTTCCGTTGAAGCAGACGCTCCCGACAAGTTTTGCTCCGGCAAGCTTGCCGGGGAACATCAAGCTCCGGCTGAGCCGCAGGTTCTCGCCGTAGAAGCGGATGTTCCCACAGCAGCAGATGTGCCTTTAGTCCTTGTTGTCGAGCCGCAAGCTCCAGCATGGGCACAGCAGATTGTCCGTTTCCTTCAGACAGGAGAACTTCCCGAAGAGCAAGAAGAAGCGGAAAGAGTAGCCCGGCAGTCAAGTATGTACCAGTTTGTCGACAACACACTGTACAGAAGAAGACTCAACGGTGTGAAATTGAAGTGTATTCACCGGGAAGACGGACAAAAGCTGTTGGCAGAGATACATGGAGGCATATGTGGTCACCACATTGGCGCAAGAGCACTTGCCGGCAAAGCGTTCCGGCAAGGTTTCTTTTGGCCGACAGCCCTCCAGGATGCAACTGCACAAGTAACCAAGTGTGAAGCGTGCCAGTTCCATTCCAAGCAGATACACCAGCCAGCTCAAGCACTCCAGACGATCCCTTTATCCTGGCCATTTTCGGTCTGGGGGCTCGACATCCTCGGCCCCTTTCCCCGAGCTGTCGGGGGCTTTGAGTACTTGTACGTTGCAATCGACAAGTTCACAAAGTGGCCGGAAGTGGAAGCCAGTGAGGAAGGTGACAGCACAGTCAGCAGTCAAGTTCTTCAGGTCGATTGTTTGCCGTTTCGGGATCCCTAACAGGATCATCACCGACAACGGCACACAATTCACGAGCCGCACCTTCATGCAGTACGTCCAAGATCTTGGCGCCAAGGTCTGCTTCGCTTCTGTTGCTCATCCGAGAAGCAACGGTCAAGCGGAGAGGGCAAATGCTGAAGTGCTGCGCGGGCTCAAGACCAGGACTTTCGACAGGCTGCGCAAGTGCGGAAGGAACTGGATTGAGGAGCTGCCGGTGGTTCTTTGGTCGATCAGGACGACGCCAAATCGAGCCACTGGCCAGACACCTTTCGCTCTAGTCTATGGAGCAGAGGCAGTTCTCCCCACGGAACTCGTATACGGGTCACCTCGAGTGCTCGCTTATGATGAGCTTGAGCAAGAGCAGCTGCGACAAGATGACGCGCTGCTCCTTGAGGAGGACCGTCTTCAGGCTGCTGTACGAGCTGCTCGATACCAGCAAGCTTTGCGCCGCTACCATAGCCGCAAAGTTAATGCCAGAAGTTTCGAGGAAGGCGACCTTGTTCTTCGGCGCGTTCAGTCCGCCAAGAATTCCAACAAGTTGACGCCGAAGTGGGAAGGCCCTTACCGGGTGAAACGAGTCACTAGGCCTGGCGCTGTCCGCCTTGAGACCGAAGATGGCATTCCGGTGAGTAACTCCTGGAACATTGAGCATCTTCGTAAGTTTTACCCGTAAGGCGCGGTTGCCGGAACCTGTTCCGGCAACCACCTTTTGTACAAGTCTTGCCGATGTTGCATGTAATCCTTTGTACAAAGCCGGGCGCAGAACCCGTGCATAAGTAAAGCTCATGTGCTCCGCACATCTTGTCAATTTCATGCTTTCTACTTTTTTTGCATGCGTTATCTGACACTTTGTGCAGCACCTACCCCCGGTAAGCAATAACGAGCCGTAAGGCTCCATATCTTTATTTTCTCTTCTTTCTTTTTCTCAAAAGGAAAGGAAGGTTCCCTCGCACACAAGTTTGCCGGGGGGAAAGGAGAAGATAATGGTGTGGACCAGGCATCGTTCAAGGAAGTTTCGCCTTACCGGAAAGCAAACGACAGAAAAGCTAAGTTGCCAAAGTTTGAGCAATCAGTTTTAAATTTTTAAGTTATCTTCCTCGAACGACCGTACTTTGTATGGAAAACCTGTGCGCGGAGGAACCAACTCGTAGCTAGTTGCGCCCTTACTTTGTTTCGAGTCCGCTCAACAACTTAAGTGAGCTGCGACTAGTTGCGACAAGGTTTCTTGTCGGTAGCGGCACCGCCAGCAGGCTGCTGATGTCCCGCACTCAGCGCTCGCGGCTAAGGTGCCTGCGCCGACAAGTTCCCTAAAAGCGTAGGGCAAAAACATACAAAGGAAGGAATCAAGTAAAGGAAATAACACAGCAATCTCTACCCAAAATAGAGTTATATTACAAGATAGCTTGTCGCAGCTCTAACAGATTGTTCTCATGACATGACCAGCAGCGACAAGGAAAAAGAGAAAACGGGCGGCCTAATCTACGCGATCGCCCTCAACCCTCTTGATCTCGCTCACCTTGTCCACAATGGGTGGGACAAGGGCCTTGAGCTCTTCAAGATCAGCATCTGGCGGCAGGGACCTGAGGACATTGGTGAGGTTGAGGCCTGGGTTGCGGAAGGCCACCTTCACCAGCACCTTTTGAAGAACTCCCGCGCAGATCTTGCGCGACTCGTTGGCCAGCTGCGTTGGGATCTTCTCCCGGAGTCGCTGGAGGGCCGTCGCCACGCCTTTGAAGAACAAGTTGAGCTTGGCGCTGGGTTGGATGTGCTCGTCGGAAGAATACCCGAGGTCCTCCATCCCCAGCTGCTCCAGCTCCCCGTCGATGGCTGCGGCAACATTCACAAGACCCTCGGTCCAATGCTCCATAGTCTCCCTAAAAGCATTCTGGGCGGCAGCAGCACTAGCCAGCAGCGCCTCGTCGGCCTTGATCTTCTCCTTCAAGGCCACCTCCTGCTCCCTCGCGCCGTCCAGCGTCTCGGTCAAGTGGCCAGCTTCAACCCAAGATCTGCGTTGGAGTCCTTGGCGGCGCTAAGCTCTTTCCTCCTCTCGGCGAGAAGACCCTGCAGCTCGCCATGAGCGACGGCGTCCTTCTCGCGCTCACGCTTGAGCGCGGCAAGCTCCTCGCCGCTCGCCTTGAGATCGGCCTCCAGCTGCGCCACTTTCGTCTCCAGCTCCTTCTTGGCGGCCTCGGCAGCTGCGGCAGCATCCTTCGCTTCCTTGAGAGCCCCGCTAATTGCTTGCTCGCGCGCGGCAAGCTCCTCCTCGTGGCTGTCAAGGTTGACCTTGCGCTGCGCCAACTCACCTTCCTGCGCAGAGAGCTTCTCGGCAGTGAACCGCTGTTGCTCCTCAACTTCAGCCTTCGCGAGGAGGAAAGCTTTCCGCTCCTCGGCAACCTGCTCCCGCTCCTCCGCCAGGGATCGGAGAGTTTCCTGCCTGAGACCCCGGAGCTCCTCAACGTGTTTCTCAATGTCCACCCCCGCTGTCGGGGAAACTGATCCACGAACACCTATGGGGCCGGCGGACCGGGCCCCTTTCGGTTCGGCGGGGGGCGGAGATCGGACGAAGAGCGGATCGAGGCGAAGCACACGAGCAGTTTACCCAGCTTCGGAGCTCTCCGGAGAGATAATACTCCTACTGCTGCTTGTCTGATTGTATTCTGTTCTTGCTCGAGAGAGCTAAGTGTTTTTCTGGCTTCCGAATGAGCCGAACCCCCTCTACGTTGCGCATGGGCCTCCTTTTATATGCTCAAGGGGTCACCGACAGGTGGCAATGCAGAGAAGGGTAAAAATGTAAAAAGGAGTTGCGGTTGGTACACCTACTTGCATAGTGTATCCTACCTAACCCTGATGGCAGGGGACAAAGGCATTAAATGCCCGTCTGTGTCGCCCAAACAGTGCAGAAAGGGACCGTCAGGGACGCCACCGTTCGCCACGATGGCGATCTTGTCAGCGCCGCATGCCACCACGCACCGCTGGCTGCATAGCCTCCTGCCACGCGCGCCTAGAAAAGCCCCAGGGACGACACGTTGGTGGATGCGCTGGAGCGTGGGTACAGGGTGGTTACTTGCCGCGGCAAGTGCCTTGCCGCGGTCGTCATCTTGTCGCTCCCAGAAGCTTGTCGCTCACCAGGCCTCGAGATGCCTTGGTTGGTCTTCTCGGCAAGCTCCTCTTGCCGGGGCCTTGTTGCCTTGCCGGGACGCGTGGCGCGTCGCGGGAAGTTCCTTGGGATGCCTTGGTTGGCCTTCCCGGCAAGCTCCTCTTGCCGGGGCCTTGTCTCCTTGGCTTGAATACTTTGTTCTTGAATGGCTCCAAGGGAACCATGGAGGACCTTGGCTGTCGCCCGGCAAGCCTTGCCGCGGGGTGCTGCAACTGCCCGTGCACAAGTTCGGGATACTAGGGTACCCCTACTCTAGTACACCGACAGGAGCCCCCCGGCCTGGGCCACACACGGTGCCGAGCGCTGTTGGGCCAGGCCCAAAGCAGGGCACGGGCACACGCAGCCTGGGTCACGCTGTATCCTGCTCCGTATCCACCGCGCCCTTCCCGAACGGCACGCGTTGAATGCGGCATCGTGGGAGAGATCGTGGGTGGTTTCTTTATTCGGAAGGGCAAAACGTCCGCCCCCTACCTCTTTATAAGCAGGGGAAACAGGGGCAGTTCGTCCACTTCGCCGGTTGCTACTCCATTCTCACAAATCTCCGCCGCTCCCCCCTTCTTGCCGAAGCCGAAGGAGAGCAGCGCTCCGCCCCCATTGCCACCAACATGACCAACACCGCCAACTTCCTCCACCACCTCCGCCATGGCTCCAAAAGCCGAAAAGGGGAAGGGTGTGAAGTCGGCCGAGGCGCAGCGGCTCGCGGCGCTGCGGAAGGAGCGGGCCCTCTTCTCCCCTCAGCTCGGTGCGAAGGAGCTGAGGGAGTACTACTACCTCTTCTGGTCGACGGAGACGCGAGCGCATCCACGCACGAGGGTACTCCCGGCCACCGCTTCGAGACTGGCTCCGAATGGGTACCCCTTTTTCGCGCTGTTCTTCTACTGCGGGCTCTGCCCGCCTTTCTCTGAATTCTTTTGCGACATCATGAACACCTACGGGTTCCGCCTCCTTGACTTCACCCCCAACGCCGTTCTGACCATGGCAGTTTTCGCACATCTGTGCGAAAACTTTGTCGGAGTCCACCCAAACGTAGCCCTTTTCCGCCGCTTCTTCATGTCTCGGGTTGAGAGAGGAGAGCCTCTTGCCGGCGGGATCGCTTGGATCTCGAGAGTCGGCAAGAAGGAAGCATATCTGGAGGGTGAGCTCTGCAGCAAGTGGGAGGAGTGGAGAGCAGAGTGGTGCTGGATCATCGAGGAGAACCCGCAGCCATTCACTGCCGTGCGCCAAGACCCAATAGTACGCGGCAATGATTGGAGCAACGTGGCCCCGGAAGATGACAGGCTGAAGATTGCCGTCACCCGCATCCTTCGCCTCAGGCTTGCCGGGCTCACTGTAGGCGCTGTAGGCGCAGATTTCCTTCGCCGCCGTATATCCCCCCTGCAGGAGAGGGGGAGACCCGCCTGGGAGTTCAAGAACTCGGCGGATATCATGAGGCTGCCCGGGCCTCAATTTCAACTTCACGGTCTTGGAATTGGACGCGATGCTTCTGGAGCTGTTCAAGCGCGACCCTCAGCACCCATTTATGTTGCCGCGGAATGTCGTTCCGCTGTGCAAAAATTCTTCACTTGAACGCATCCGCGCGATGATGCCGTTGTGCGACTCGCACGGAATCGTCCCGACCTGGCAAGAGCCCACCGACAACATCGTGCGGGATTTCTTTGACGGCTTGGTCGAAGTGCCGGTCCGCGCTGACGAACAGAAGAGCCTCACCCGTGACACCACCGATGCGGAGATGCAGCGCATCGCCACCATGCTGGAAGAGGCGGCGGCAGCTGCTGCCGCGGGTGAGTTCGGGTTCACCATGGAGGAGGCAGAGGCAGCAGAGGCGGCAAGCCTTGCCGAGCGCGAGGAGTTTGCCGGCGAGGAAGATCTTGCCGGCCGAGAAGCTGAGCCGAGTGAGCCCAGCGAGGAAGAGCCCGAACCTTCAGACAGCTTGCCTCAGGTGGAGCCCTCGGCCCCGCCAAGAAGGCGTCTCCGCAAGGCCGCAGACGTAGCGGGGCGGCAGACGGGTCCACAGCCGCCGAGCCGCACGAAACGCTCTATCGCGGGAAGCACCGTTGCCGCGGGAGCGCCTCATGCCGCTGCGGCAACTGGAGCGGGGTCTTCCCGGTCCACCGCTGCTGCTCCTGCCAAGCGTGCGAGGGAGCCTACTCCTCCGCCTCGCCGCACCGGAGGCGAGCCGGACTTCGATCTCTCCGTGCTTAGCTCCGACGACGAAGAAGAAGAGTAAGATCCCCTTGCTGTACTCGTAGTTCTTCAATTCTCGCTATCTTGTTGCTTTCGTCTTGTATCTGACTTGCTTCGATCTGAATCCATTCCTTTTCAGGATGCTGGCCCAGAGAGCGGCGAAGAGAGCCAAGGCCCCGGTGATTGTCATCGAAGATGATCCCACCGTGTCAGCAGGGGGTGCGTCTGAGACCACCTTGACGGACCCGGCAACTACTCCCCAAAGCAGCCCCCAGCGCAGCCCCCAGCGTAAGTTTATAGTTCACTTCCTGCTATCAGGCGCGCATGGGTGCTCTTTTCTCTACTGACATCTTGACTGTTGATTTGTGTAGGAGCAGAACAGCCTCACCAGGAGTGCCCGGAAGCTGCTCCCGAAGTGCCATCTGCTTCGACTACGCCGCCAAGGGAGGAGTCCCCGGCAAGGGAGCGCTCTCCGGCAAGGGAGAACTCTCCGGCAAGGGACAGTTCTCCGGCAAGGGATGGCATCAGTGATCCTCCGGTGGTTGAGAACGCGACCGCAGATCCCAGCACAGGTAATCTTCTTGCCTGAAAACTTCCCTTGGGTTCTTCTTCTTCTGAATTTCCTTTCTTGGATTTTTGCTTGACTTTTCTCCCTTTTTCGTTCCTCAGATCCATCTGCCGCGGAGCCAATGGAAACCGAGGACGCCGGCGAGGAGAACGCGCGCGGCAACAACGACGACGCCACCGCCACCGAAGAAGAGGCCAGTGCTGATGATCCCGCCGGCGAAGAGGCCGCCAAGGCTGCTGCCGCAGAAGTTGGCGAGGAATCTGGCGATCGCACTGACGGCCCCGAGGCCGCAGGAGAGCCAGGCGCTGCACCGACCGCCGATCCCCCCGCCTCTACTGCAGAGCCAGGCTCCGAAGAGCCGCAGCCCGGCGATGGCATCTTCATCAAGCACCCCTGGGCGTCGAGCTCCAGGGTGCCGGTCGAAGGAGAAACTTTTGACGAAGAGGTGCTCGCCTCTGCTGGGCTGACAGTGGTCGACACGCCAAGCAGCAGCAGCAACGAGCCTGAGGAGGAGCGGCTGCTACGGAAGCTGACGTCGCTTTACCGCGCCCGCCAAGCCAAACTGGTGTCTCGAGAAGCACTCGTCGTGAAGGGGGGAGTTGACATTGAGAAGCGCGCGGAGGAGCTCCGGGGCCTCAGGCAGGAAACTCTCCGGTCCTTGGCGGAGGAGCGGGAGCAACTTCTCGAGGAGCGGAAAGCTTTCCTCCTCGAGAAGGCTGAAGCTGAAGAGAAGCAACGGCTTGTCGTCGAAAACTTATTTGCGCAGGAAGCAACAGCTGAAGAGAAACAACTTTCCATATTCATAACTCCAACTCCTGCCTTTTCCGGAGATGCGATATGTTATTTCCTTCGTGGTTGGGTTTTTGTCTTTTGTTTTGCTTTTGTTCATGTCTTGCATTTCATATCATAGCATCATGCGCATTGCATAAGCATGTTTTCATAAAACTTGCATCCACTCGTAGTTGTCGCTTCTTCCGTGTCTCGGTTGACCTTCTCTCAGATCAACCGGACTGCTCTCTTCTCTCTCTTTTCTGAGCTCATCAAACCCCTTGCCTTCGTTGACCGTTCTGTGACCACCTAACCTCTATTGCCAGCTCGCAGCCCCCTCGCGTGCGCGCCCGGAACCTGCCCGGACCTGACCTGCTCAGCCATCACTGTTGGATCCGAATCATCCCCAAACATCCCGAAAACATCTCCGTTTTCTAATTTGGACTCCCTAGCCTATTTATACTCAAACGTCTGATTTAATCGGAGGGCCCAAATCTACCCTAAACCACCCCCTTTCCCTATATAACCTACCTCATTCCAAATCGGGTCAAACCCTAGACCCAAGGCAGACCAATTCCCTCCAATCCCGCAGCCGCCGCTGCTCTCTCCTCGCGATCCATGTGTACCCAGTCCCCTGCCTCCACTTGGCCAGATCCAGTGCAGCCAAGCCTCCACCTTCCCCTCCTCGATTTTGCCATCGATCCAACCAGCCGCTCCTCTCGATCCACCAACCGCAAAGCCTGCAGCCCGCTCCTCCCTCCTTCCAAATCCATCCCCGACCAACCTCACCGGCCCATGCTCGATCCACCCCTATAGCCGCAGCCACCCGAGCTCGTCTCCTCATGCCTGCACCTCGATAGCCCCGCCATCGGCCAACCCAACCAGCAGATGAGCCCATGCGACCACCTCCTTCTTCCTCCGTTTTCCTCCTCTCTGTCTCTCATTTCTCTCTCATTTTCTCTCTGTCCAGGAGCACACCAAGCCGGCCCGCTCCATCCCCAAGTTCGCCGGGCCTCACCAGCCTCGGATCCAGTCGAACCTGAGCTCCTCTGCCGGTCATGGCGCGCCGCCTGAATCTGCGCCTGAACATCCCCTATGCCGCCAAATTCCTCGTCGGAGCCCCTGCATCACACTGATGTTCCCCTTCCATGGCGTCTCGACCTCCTCTGCTCCCACACCTGAGGCCCGAGCTCCTCCAGCTCGACCCCGTTCACCGAGCTCCCTGCCACGCCGGAGTCCCGCCGCTTCCCTTCCCTACATCGCTGCCAAGGCCTCGTCGCCGGAGTCCCGTGCGTCGTCGTGTTCGTTGACCTGTCCCGCTGGAGACGAGCGCCACGACTGCTTGCCCGCGCCTCGCGTTGACCGCGGCCCAACGTCGCCCGCAGCCAGATCCATCCGGCCTCCTCCCCACTGAATCGGGCCGAAGCCCATGGGTGTGCAGCCCCCAGTGCCTCTCTGTTTTTTTTCACCGATTGGGCCAACCAGATTCAGCCCGTTGTGTTTTTTCCCCTGCTACGAATTTAGACATTATCCAGAGTATTACAGTTTTCCAGAAAAAACCCTAAGCATCATGCATTTAATAACTTTAGAACCGTGCATCGGATTAAAATGGTTTAAATATGTAAAATGCTTAGAATTTCATCTAGTTTCATAATTTGCCACTTTCATCCATGTTAAAATGTTTAAATGTGCTGTTTGAATTAATTTGCATAAATGCCATGCTAAAATGATTTATTTCATAACTAAATAACCGTAGCTCGGTTTTAAATAAACTTTATATGTAAATGGGGTGGAAAAATGCCTAGATTAACATGGTGCACTTTGTTTTACTGCTTAACAACTCTAAAATTGTGTATAGGGTAGAACAGTACCGAATTCATAATTTGGACATGAGGTTTTTCCGGAATTGTTGTTTGTTATTCCGGGCTCATTTAAAATTGCCTAGATAGTTAGTTTCATTATGCTTCACCTCTTGCCACGTTTAACAACATTTAATATTGTTGAGTAGCTTATAACGAGATCAAACTAAATAATCGCATGTGGTGTTTTGTCAATATGCAACTCATTGCATACTGAGCTCTACTTAACTTGTAGTATTGTCCGTTGCATTTTGCCATGCCATGCTCTTTAAACCGGACATGCATCATACTTGATTGTGCATCATGCCATGATTATGCTTGTGTGTTCACAATGTTGTTTGTTTCTTTCCGGTGTTGCTTCTTAGTTCCAGTAATGTTGCGATTGTGAGGATTGATTCGACTACTCCCGTTCGTCTTCTTCATGGACTCGTTCTTCTTCCTTGCGGGATTTCAGGCAAGATGACCGCTACCATGGATCTCACTACTATCATTGCTATTCTAGTTGCTTCGTTCTGTCGCTATTCTGCGCCACCTATCACCTGTTTATCAAGCCATCCCAAATTGCCATGAACCTCTAACCTTTGACACCCTTCCTAGCAAACCGTTGCTTGGCTATGTTACCGCTTTTGCTCAGCCCCTCTTATAGCGTTGCTAGTTGTAGGTGAACTTGAAGATTGCTCCATGGTGGACAGGATTATGTTTGGGATATCACAATATCTCTTATTTAATTAATGCATCTATATACTTGGTATAGGGTGGAAGACTCGGCCTTATGCCTGGTGTTTTGTTCCACTCTTGCCGCCCTAGTTTCCGTCATACCGGTGTTATGTTCCCGGATTTTGCGTTCCTTACGCGGTTGGGTGATTTATGGTACCCCCTTGACAGTTCGCTTTGAATAAAACTCCTCCAGAAAAGCCCAACCTTGGTTTTACCATTTGCCTCACCACCATCTATACCTTTCCCTTGGGTCGGCCAACCCAAGGGTCATCTTTATTTTAGCCCCCCCGGGCCAGTGCTTGTCTAAGTGTTGGTCCGAACTGAGTAGACTGCGGGGCCCCCTCGGGGAAACTCGAGGTCTGGTTTTACTCGTAGGATGTCTCATCCGGTGTTGCCCTGAGAACGAGATATGTGCAGCTCCTATCGGGATTGTCGGTGCATCGGGCGGCTTTGCTGGTCTTGTTTTACCATTGTCGAAATGTCTTGTAAACTGGGATTCCGAGTCTGATCGGGTCTTCCTGGGAGAAGGTATATCCTTCGTTGATCGCGAGAGCTTATCATGGGCTAAGTTGGGACACCCCTGTAGGGTATAATCTTTCGAAAGCCATGCCTGCGGTTATAGGCAGATGGGAATTTGTTAATGTCCGGTTGTAGATAACTTGACACCAGATCCGAATTAAAACGCATCAACCGCGTGTGTAGCCGTGATGGTCTCTTCTCGGCGGAGTCTGGGAAGTGAACACGGTTTTGGGTTATGTTTGACGTAAGTCAGAGTTCAGGATCACATCTTGATCATTGCTAGTTTCACGACCGTTCCGCTTGCTCTCTTCTTGCTCTTATTTGCGTATGTTAGCCACCATATATGCTTAGTCGCTGCTGCAACCACACCACTTTACCCCCTTCCCTTTCCCTTTAAGCTTTGCTAGTCTTGATACCCATGGTAATGGGATTGCTGAGTCCTCGTGGTTCACAGATTACTACAACAACAGTTGCAGGTACAGGCTATGCGATGATCATGACGCGAGAGCGATGTTTGCCTGTTTGGAGTTCTTCTTCTGCTTCTTCTTCGATCAGGGGATAGGTTCCAGGTCGGCAGCCTGGGCTAGCAGGATGGATGTCGTTTGAGTTTCTGTTTGTGTTTCATCCGTAGTCGGATGATGCTCTTATGTATGATGATGTTGTATTCGTGTGGCATTGTATGCCTTATGTATGTATCCCCATCTATTATGTAATGTTGATGTAATGATATCCACCTTGCAAAAGCGTTTCAATATGCGGGTCTATCCTTGGTGGGACCTTCGAGTTCCTTTTGGATAGGGTCGCATATTGGGCGTGACAAGTTGGTAATCAGAGCCTCGACCGACCATAGGAGCCCCCTTGATTGTTGGCCGTTGTTGAGTCTAGAAAAAAACTATTTTGAGTCTTAGGATTATATATGTCGGAGAGTAGGATTCCTTTTACTCCCCAGCCCCTTCGTCGCTCTAGTGAGGTCTCCTGACGTAGATGTTTTGTCTTTCCTCTCCTCAAATTTCACTAATTTTTTTTAGGATCACACGGGTATCTTGGGATCGTTCCGATATTCTTATGACAAGAACATTTTTCTTGGTGCCTCCTGTATTTTATGTGGCAGTGACCCGGGGAGTTGAGCTCCGAGGTGTTGTCATCATAATTTTATCGTTGCAGTTTTGGAATACCTGAGTTTTGCCGACATCGAAAATCTCTTTTATGCAGTTGTTGGTGAGATAACCTCGACGCCACCCAGTACTGGGGCGGGAGTTCGGGAGTATTGCCACAGCTCTTATAACGGATGCTTTTCGAAGGTTGAGGTACATGATTTCCGAAGGTTTCTTGGTTATGTGTTGACGGATGGATACAGCTGGATGTAGGGATTGTTAGTTTGGGTGAGATATATTGCTTCCCCTGTATCCCCAACACCAGATTGCATAACCAGAAAGTTTCGGGAGTTTATAGGTGGGTATTAAAGTAGCTCCTAGAATATCTTTTCGACAGATGCATGATATGGGATTGGGTAAATCTCTATCATATGTATTTGTTCCGGCTTATTCCGCAAGCCAAATCCTTAGTTTTGTTTTATTTGTGGTATTTGAGTTGCTTTGATGTCAAGTGTTGAATCCATACCTTTCCCTAAACGGTGTTCTTATATTTTTATGGGAGTACTAATCCTTTGGATCATTGAGATTGTCATGTCAATTCTTTCCAACCGGTGTGCTTCTCTTCAAGTGGATCCGATCATTTCAACATTTGCGAGATCAATTCTAAGTTTTCTCAATGGTATCAGTCTCATCCGTCCCCAAGTTGCCTTTGTTTTCCCGCCCTCCCACCCTTTTTTTCTTCAAGGTCCCAGATTTCTTAATCAAGTATCCTTTTATTTGTGGGAAGTCTCTTCATTCTTTTCTTTCAATATTCTTATCCAGTGATTTCCCATGAAGATGCTCAACAGTTTCAAGTTCATCATCCTTCATTGTTGTTTCTTCTCCGGTGGATCCAATTCAAGCTTTCAGTGTTGATCATATTCCTTTCCTCGTGTCAAATGCTTTCTCATGCCGATGCACCTCTCATTCACTCACCTCTTGCTATTCATTTGTTCCAGAGTGTTGAAGATATCTCAGAAGATTTGTGTTTCCATTCTTAATCCGTTCAAGCTATTTGGAGATTGTTATCTCATTCAAGCCATTTAATTCAACCGGTGCAATCTCTCTTTAAAATAATTTTCAACGGTGTTTTCTTTTGTGTGGGCCCTAACCCACAGGTCTTTTCCCAGTATCTTACCCGACTCTTCGAATTATCAGGAGCGATTCTCAAATTCATTTCCAAGTTGACGTAAGAATGAATTATCATCGGTCATATTCCTTCTCCAAGATCGCTTTCAGAATATTTTCATCGTTGGTTCATCATTTCTATTCTTCTTTCCTCCGGAGTGTCTCAACAATTGGGTGGTGTTTCTCGTCGTCATTCTCGGATTTTGAAGACCGAAGAAGAGTTCCTCTTAAATCCTTACCCGTTCTTCCAAAGAGGCATAGTTCAAGCTTGATGCCATCCTCTCATAATTGGTTTTGATTGTGAAAATTCTTTTCTTACCATCCAGAGCATTTCATGAGTTGTTTCCATTTCTTTCCTCCGAAGGCCATCATGTCATAATTCTTCATTATCAACGTGTAGCTATCATTCTCCAAGTCTTACCGGTGCATCGTTCAAATACCCTCTAATCAGTTCATGATCTCTTCGTTCTCATGTATCTAAATCCTCTCAAGTATCTTCATTCGTTTTCCAATTCTTCCCGGTGAATTTGCGCTTTTGCTACTTTCATTTTCAATACTTACGGTGGTTTGTTCAAGATTTCACTTCCTTCGTTATCATATCAATTCATTCGTTGTTTCCAAATCCCACTGGTGGCTCCATCAATACCTTCTCAAGTTTACGCTATACACTACTAGGAAAAGGGCTATAGATAGGACTGATTCTAATGGCGCACTAGGTAAGTAGTGCGCCACTACTATATACTAATGGCGCACCGGTTGCTCGTGCGCCATTAGTGTGGAAGACACTAATGGCGCACCGTGCTCACGGTGCGCCACTACTATTGATTTTTTTCTTCCCATTTTTCCATACAAACTAAAGGCGCAGGGATGGCAAAGTGCGCCATTACTAGTTAGAACTAGTAATGGCGCACGACCGAGACAGTGCGCCATTAGTATGTAATTTTTTTTTACTTTTTTGCAAACCTACTAATGGCGCACTATGCCAAAGCCCAGTCGTGTTTATACCCGAAGCCAAATCCAAGACCGCGGGCGCAAACGTCACCGCAAAAAATGAGCCATGGGTACTGGCTTCCTAAGTGGACCAATGCTTCTTCATTACCGTCCCACCAAAGCCCAGTCGTGTTGTCGTGAGGAGAGGCAAAAGGAAGATCATCGGAATGGATGGAGTAGCCAATGAGCAAGACTTCGACAAGTACAGTGACCCGAAGATCGAACATGACGACGACGATGAAGTAGCAGCGCACACCACAAGAAGAAGCAGGACCACCCTACCTAAAGGACGTCCGTTCCACAGAAGAACTCCATTTGCGAAAAAGAAGGGCAAGAAGATTGTGAACAGATAGCTAGCTAAGATCGATTGTATTTAAATCGTAGTCTTCATTTCTCGATTGTATTTCATGGGCACTTTTTGATATCATGAATATTTTTAAATTTCATGGGCACTTTTTGAATTCATGAGGACACTTGATCTCTATCCCCCTCCATCTCGATCTCGATTCCCCCTCCATCTCGATCTCGATCCCCGCACCCTCCCCCGCTCCACCGCCGCCGCCGATGATATTTTCAAGTAAGAAATTTGAACATATTTTTTAAAAAATAATTACTGTTTTTATAAAAAAATATTACTGTTATGATTTAAACAAGTTTGAACATATTTAAGCACAAATAAATATAAAAAACAGCATTTAAAATGCATAAAAAATATTGGGGAGCCTGGGAATCGAACCCAGGACCTCCTGGTGTGTGTGATGCGTGCTGACCAGTCGGGCTAGTGGGTGGGTTCTGTTGTAGATAGGGTTAGGTTGTAGATATGGTTAGTGGGCTAGATTAAAACAAAATTCTAATGGCGCACCCAGGGGTGGTGCGCCATTAGAATAGTCATACTTATAGCGCACGATTGGTTGGTGCGCCATTAGAACCCTCCCCCTAGCTATCCTCTCTCCCTCTCGCCAGATCCCCTTCGACCCTCTCTCCCTCACCACCAGATCCACCCGCACGCTGCCCCGACCCACGCTGCCGCCGCCCCCGTGCCTCCGTCTCCATCACCGCCCCCAGTCAGCCCCTGCCCTGCCCCCCATCACCGTCCGCTCCCAATCCACCCCCTCCCTCGCCTTCACCGCACCGACCCACCCCCTCCCTCGCCTTCCCAGCCCTCGATCTCCACCGTGCGATGCGACGGGCAAGGCGGCGGGCAGAATCTGCTTCAACACCGGGCCGGCGAGCCGCGGAACCAGGGCGCGACGGCGCTCGACCCCTCCACCCCCTCCACCTCTTCTTCCTCAGGTCGCCGCTGTCTTCCTCAACTTCGGCCACCTCTGTTGCTACTAAGCTGTCGCAGGGCCTCCTTGCGCCTCCCGGTGAGCTCCGCCTCCTCTCCCCTCTTCCTTCTCGCGTGCCAAGAAATGCATAGCAATTATTTGCTTCACTTAGTCATTGATGGTCATTCAGTATGAAATTACAACTTGCAGGTATTGGTTGGAATGTGTAACTACAATTTACAGGGGAAATGTTTGTAGTTAAGTTATGTGGTTGGAAAGATCATGTGTCATTAGAAACTTGGAAGCTAAAAACATTGCGATCCTCACCATAAGGATGATTATATCTTCCATGCCTGAATAGCTCTGTCTAAATAATAAATAGATGAAGGTAAAACTAAACCATGCTCAGCGATGAGTGATGTCAACTGACAACCAAAGCAAACTTGTTCATCATTACAAAAGCAAACTTGTTCAACATAACAAAAGCAAACCTGTTCAACATAACAAAAGCAAACTTGTTCAATCACATAACTACAAACTGAGACACAGTAGTAGGGGTCATCCCAATACCACAAACAACTCAATATCCCCAGTAGTAGGGGTCATCCCAATGATCCTCCGCCTCTTGCCAGAGCTCCAAACCTTCTTTGGTGATTTCGATTTTCTTCCATGCCTCGTAGGTGACGTATGCATCTTTCACGGCGTACTCGATGAGCTTGTTTGGCAGTGGGCTGTCCCCCCATAGTAGGTGGTCCGATTTGATGTCGATCTTCTGCATCATTTCCTTGTAGGATGGGTGGATGAGGCTGCCTGCAAACTCAGCCAAAGACTGCCACTTCTTTCCATTGTTTGGAACTCTCCATTTGCGCTGCAAGTCAACGTACTTGTCGGGGTTGATCTCTAAACCAGACAACTTCAGCTTCTCCTTGTCGCCTCCAATGGAGAAGCCAACAAAGGTGTACATCTTCTTCTCCTGCAGGAGCAGACGGAGTTCCTTGGGCCTGCATCAAATTAATCTGGTGCATCAAATTCATCTACTTCAAAAACTTCAGAAACTATAGAATTAAAATGGGTTCAGTTGAAGCAAAATTCAGTTAAAATAGCATCTTCAGTTCTGACCAAAATTCAGTTAAAATAGTATGATCACAACAACTACAAGACAACATTCTGTATGATCAAAACAGCAAGCATAACATCTCAATGATGTATTTTTTGCAATCTTTTGCATTACAAGACAACATTCTTAACAGCTACTAAATGATCACAAAAACTTCTAGACAACATTCTGTATGATCACCAAAAAACTACTAATTAGACAGAAACTTCATAACTTCAGAACTACTATTGCATCTACTTCAGACTTCAGAACTATTGCATCTACTTCAGAAACTTCAGAAACTTCAGAAACTACTAATTAAAACGAAACTTCAGAACTTCAGAACTAGTATTGCATCTACTTCAGAACTTCATAACTATTGCATCTACTTCAGAAACTTCTAATTAGACAGAAACTTCAGAACTGGATGTTTTTACCATTTGGTTGCCGTGGTGATGTGGTATACCAGGACGAGATCCTCCACGCATAACTGCAGAACTGCATCAATTTGCGGAGGTTTGCCTTCCCTGGTATACTCGACATCAACGCCGATATTCCGAGGAAGCATGCCGCCGAGCCTCCTCCTCATCTTGCGGATCATCTTGTCGGCTTCGTCTGGATTGCTGGTGCATACGACATCCAGCGGCTCCTTCAGGTGGATATCAACCTTGAGCGGCACGGTGTACTCCCGCTTCTGCCCGGGGACCGGAACATCATTGTCGACCACCAGCGGCTCCTTGCCAGACGCCTCACCACGGTGATGCTTGGCAGACGGAGGGGAGTTGCTCCACGATGCCTCCGCCATTCTCTTGGCAGACGGAGGGGAGTTGCTCCACGATTCCTCCGCCATTGCCCTCCTGGCCAGCGATAGTGGAGGCAGAGGGGAGTTGCTTGATGCTGGAGGCAGAGGGAGGTAGAGGGAGGAAGATGGAGTGGCAATGGAATGAGGAGGGAGGCAGAGGGAGGAAGATGGAGCGGCAATGGAATAGGAGGGGAGTTACCTAGACGTGGGAAGAAAACCCCCTCTGCGTCGTGGGGAGTTGCCAGTGGAGGGGAGACGTGGGAGTTGCCTCGAAAACTCAAACGTCCTGCCCTTTGGAGGGGAGACGTGGGCCCTCGAAAACTCTAGAGGGGAGACGTGGGCCTAACGGAAACGTTTTACTTTAAACTTGCATGCATTCTTTGCTTGTTTATATTCATTCTTGTAAACTGAACATGCTCATCTATCTATCTATCTATCTACCTACATAAGTATGTATGTATGCATTGTATTTTTATTTCCTTTGGAAAGTAAAGTTTATTTCCTGGCTGGCTGGCACGATGGCTCATGGATCCCTCAGTTGCAGCTACAGTTGGAGCTCAATCTGATCTCATCTGAAATGAATCTATAAATACAGAGTGTAGTTAGATACAGAGTAGCAGAAATAGTTGCTGGATGCAGTTACTTGCATGGGCCTGGCTGATGAAGAAAAACTTTATATATATTCATACTGATGTTGACTCTATAAATCATACTTATTGGACCTGTTTTATGTGTTGATCCATCAATTGATCACATTGAGAAAGACCATCGTGTCTCCGACCATTTTGCAAAGGTCATGTCTTCGACCATCGTGTCGTGATGAGTTTGCAGGTACCCCGAGAGGACTTGAGTTTGTCGGAATGTTGATTAACTTCCGTTCCGGCAAATTCGGGTACTCCATATGTCCTATTTTCAGCAAAGGTCATGCTGAAATTTTCTGTGAATTTTAGCATGACTTTGCTAAAAATAGGACATATGGGGTACTTGCGACTAATGCATGGGCCGGGGTATCTTAGTACTTAGTTAAGTAGGATCAACTGCCCCGCCATTCTTGCTGCATTAAACCATAGGTGGCAATAGAGCCAAGTGATTAGGCCCAACTTAGAATTCTCCTTAGCATCGATAAACCCTAGATGATAAACCCAACATAGGTGGCAATAGAGCCAAGTGATTAGTGCCAAGTGATTAGGCCCAACCTAGGGTGTCTCGGCATCGATAAACCCTAAATGATGAAAACTTAACTTGGCTGCCCCAGATGCCTCAGTGTCGATGAGAACCTAAATGATGTACGCTTAGGCTTTTAGGGTGCCTCGGCGTCGACAAACCCTAAATGATGAAAGCTTAGGCTTTTAGGGTGCCTCGGTGTCGACAAACCCTAAATGATGAGACCATGATCTTGTTCCTTGACAATAACCAACTTTTTGACCAAACTTTTTTCCTATTTAGAGCGAAACATGGCCCACAACGATGAGGCCGGTGGTTCGGGCGGCAAGCAATTCTCGGAGCTATCCCAGGAGATGGAGGAACAACCTCACCGCTATGAGGACGCCGCGGAAGACACCGATCCTGATTACACAACCCCTAGTGGCGTCGGGGATGACACCACTGATGGTGCCACCGAGGATGCCACCACTGATGATGGCGGCGCACACACAGATGGCAGCCAATCGAAGAAGCAAAGGAAGGACCGGCGTCCGAATGCACTCCGCACCGTCAAGGAGGAATTCACTCAAGTACAAGGGTAAGGTTCCCGGAGTCTACGACGACTTGGAGGAGTGTCAGAGACAGGTTCACCATTTCAGCGGTAACAGTTACAAAGGGTACACCACTAGGGCGGAGGTCGAATCTAGATATGCCTGCTATCTAGGGGGAGAGAGGAGGGAGCGTTGGAAGAACCGGATGAGGACCAGTTTGATCGCGATGATGCTCATCGTGATGACCACAACTCTCTTTTATGTGATGGTAGTTTAGATGATCGATATCGACTTGTAATGTGATGACAAACTCGATACTCGCGGTCTTGGGACTTGTAATGTTTTATCTTTGTTTGGTCTTTTGAATTCGGAGACTAATATGATGAATTGTATTCGGAGACTAATCTTCTATTGTATTCGATGAATCTGATGTTGCTGTGTGCTGCTGCCTATATTCTGTCCAATAATATATTATGTAACCTATGCAAAAATCAGAAAAGCAAAAAAAAAACCAAATATTCATACTAATGGTGCATCAAGGCAGAGTGCGCCATTAGTATGCCAAAGGATACTAATGGCGCATCAAGGCAGAGTGCGCCATTAGTATGCCAAAGGATACTAATGGCGCATCAAGGCAGAGTGCGCCATTAGTGTGACAAAGCACATGGTTACATATGGCCCCCTGGGAAGCATACTAATGGCGCATGGAGTTACATACTAATGGCGCACTGCCAGGTGCGCCATTAGTATACCAGATACTAATGGCGCACCAGTGGTGCGCCATTAGTAAAAAATTCTAATGGTGTGCTACTAATGGCGCACCGGTAGTGCGCCATTAGTAGGCAAAACCGGTGCGCCATTAATAGGCCTTTTCCTAGTAGTGATATCTTTTCTTAATCCTTTTTCAAGGGGAATAAGTAGTATGCCAAATCCGTTGCTTGTCATCAATTAAATTTGATGAAGGATAAGCATACAATAAATCTTATTCTTATTTCCTCAAGGTGACTCAATTCTTTTTACGGAGATTATTCATGATGAATAAATTCTTGATTACAAGTGATTCATCTTTCTTTCCGGAGTTGGTCATCATATCACATTCTCGGTTCGAGAGGCTTCACTTTCTTTTCGGAGTTCCAAGCTCTCTCAATTATCTCGTCACGAAGCTCCATCTAAATCATTGCAAGGGTTCACCTTGTGTTTTCAACCTCTCTTTCTTTCTATCATCCTTTTATTACTGGAGTTCTTCATGGAGGCTCTACATGGTGGTTCATCAAGGATTCTTTTCATTCTTCAATTGTTCTTCAAGATTTGTCTTGAATCTATGATCTGCCAAGTTATACTCAAAAATAAACATGGTGCTCAACACATGTTTTGTTTTGAGGAGCTCAAGTATTCTTCATCTTGCATTCCAAAGTGCAATTCTTTCTGCCTTATCTTTTGAGGTGGTGTTATGTCACTTTTGACAATTTCCTTCATGTTTCATGATTCATATGTTGTCAAGAATGAGGTATTTTAACTCCATCAATCTCTTCGTTGGAGTTATCTTGTGTTATATTTCACCTAAAGCCTTCCCTAAGGAATGTTGCTATTTGTGGTGCTTATCAATGATCCGAGTTTTCTCCTATCCTCTCGGCGAAAGAAGTTTTCATCTCTTCTTTGATCTCAAACAAGAAATTATTTTTCGTTAGTGGCAGAATTTCACCTCAAGCGTTGAGATGTTTCCATAAGCCCACTACAAGTTTATTCGTTTCGTTGTTGGTTTTCCAACAACTCCGTTATAACCTTCTTGGAAGGATGCTTTCCAAGTTCTTTTGTGGTAGAAGTTGGCATTTTCTTCTCCATTCTGTTATTCGAATGATCTATCTTCTATTGTTTCTTCCGGAGGCATTGTGATGTTGCTCTTTTCACTCATCATCTCGAATTGTGAGGATCATGTTTTTCGTGCTTATCCATTTAAAAGGAGTGTTGTGTCTTCTCTTCAAGTTCTTTTCATCTTATTAACTTTTCCTTTATGTATCAGTCGGAGTGCTGCCCAAATTATATCAATCTTATTCCTCGTCTATCTAGTGTTAACCAGAGTGGTTTCAATATCTATCTTATCACTAAACCTCTTGGTACTCGTCATATCCCTTGTGCCTCTTTTCTAACAGAGTGTTTTCAACTTTATTAATCTTCGTGGTTTTCTTTCTTTCATTTTGCTCAAACTCTCAAGGTTCATGGTTTCACTCGCCTGTCGAAGAAGCAATTTAGTTCACCTCTTATCTTCCTCTTTCTTTTCCCTCCGGTGCCATCTTAGATCTCGGGAAGAGATCCTCTCGTAGTGGTGGAGTGTTGTAACGCCCCGGATACAACTTTCCATATTCATAACTCCAACTCTTGCCTTTTCTGGAGATGCGATATGTTATTTCCTTCGTGGTTGGGTTTTTGTCTTTTGTTTTGCTTTCGTTCATGTCTTGCATTTCATATCATAGCATCATGCGCATTGCATCCACATGTTTTCATAAAACTTGCATCCGCTCGTAGTTGCCGCTTCTTCCGTGTCTCGGTTGACCTTCTCTCAGATCAACCGGACCGCTCTCTTCTCTCTCTTTTCTGAGCTCATCAAACCCCTTGCCTTCGTTGACTGTTCCGTGACCACCTAACCTCTATTGCCAGCTCGCAGCCCCCTCGCGTGCGCGCCCGAAACCTGCCCGGACCTGACCCGCTCAGCCATCACTGTTGGATCCGAATCATCCCCAAGCATCCTGAAAACATCTCCGTTTTCTTATTTGGACTCCCTAGCCTATTTATACTCGACCGTCCGATTTAATCGGAGGGCCTTAATCTACCCTAAACCACCCCCTTTCCCGATATAACCTACCTCATTCCAAATTGGGTCAAACCCTAGACCCTAGGCAGACCAATTCCCTCCAATCCTGCAGCAGCCGCTGCTCTCTCCTCGCAATCTGCGCGTACCCAGTCCCCTGCCTCCACTTGGCCAGATCCAGCGCAGCCAAGCCTCCACCTTTCCCTCCTCGATTTTGCCACCGATCCAACCAGCCGCTCCTCTCGATCCACCAACCGCAGAGCCTGCAGTTCGCTCCTCCCTCCTTCCAAATCCATCCCCGACCAACCTCACCGGCCCATGCTCGATCTACCCCTACAGCCGCAGCCACCCGAGCTCGTCTCCTCGTGCCCGCTCCTCGACAGCCCCGCCGTCGGCCAACCCAACCAGCAGATGAGCCCATGCGACCACCTCCTTCTTCCTCCATTTTCCTCCTCTCTGTCTCTCATTTCTCTCTCGTTTTCTCTCTGTCCAGGAGCACACCAAGCCGGCCTGCTCCATCCCCAAGTTCGCAGGGCCTCACCAGCCTCGGATCCGGTCGAACCTGAGCTCCTCTGTCGGTCATGGCGCGCCGCCTGAATCTGCGCCCCTCCATCCCCTATGCCGCCAAGTTCCTCGTCGGAGCCCCTGCATCGCGCTGTTGTTCCCCTGCCATGGCATCTCGCCCTCCTCTGCTCCCGCACCTGAGGCCCCGAGCTCCTCCAGCTCGACCCCGTCCGCCGAGCTCCATGTCGCGCCGGAGTCCGGCCGCTTCCCTTCCCTGCATCGCTGCCAAGGCCTCATCGCCGGAGTCCCGTGCTTCGTCGTGTTCGTTGACCTGTCCCGCTGGAGACGAGCGCCACGACCGCTCACCCACGCCTCGCGTTGACCGCGGCCCAGCGTCGCCAGCAGCCAGATCTAGCCGGCCTCCTCCCCACCGAACCGGGCCGAAGCCCATGGGTGAGCAGCCCCCAGTGCCTCTCTGTTTTTTTCACCGATTGGGCCAACTAGATTCAACCCGTTGTGTTTTTTTTCCCTGCTGCGAATTTAGACATTATCCAGAGTATTACAGTTTTGCAGAAAAACCCCTAAGCATCATGCATTTAATAACTTTAGAACCGTGCATCGGATTAAAATGGTTTAAATATGTAAAATGCTTAGAATTTCATCTAGTTTCATAATTTACCACTTTCATCCATGTTAAAATGTTTAAATGTGCTGTTTGAATTAATTTGCATAAATGCCATGCTAAAATGATTTATTTCATAACTAAATAACCGTAGCTCGGTTTTAAATAAACTTTATATGTAAATGGGGTGGAAAAAGGCCTAGATTAACATGGTGCACTTTGTTTTACTTTTTAACAATTCTAAAATTGTGTTTAGGGAAGAATAGTACCGAATTCATAATTTGGACATGAGGTTTTTCCGGAATTGTGGTTTGTTATTCCGGCCTCATTTAAAATTGCCTAGATAGTTAGTTTCATTATGCTTCACCTCTTGCCACATTTAACAACATTTAATATTGTTGAGTAGCTTATAACGAGATCAAACTAAATAATCGCATGTGGTGTTTTGTCAATATGCAACTCGTTGCATATTGAGCTCCACTGAACTTGTAGTATTGTTTGTTGCATTTTGCCATGCCATGCTCTCTAAATCGGACATGCATCATACTTGATTGTGCATCATGCCATGATTATGCTTGTGTGCTCACCATGTTGTTTGTTTCTTTCCGGTGTTGCTTCTTAGTTCTGGTAATGTTACGATTGTGAGGATTGATTCGACTACTCCCGTTCGTCTTCTTCATGGACTCGTTCTTCTTCCTTGCGCGATTTCAGGCAAGGTGACCGCTACCCTGGATCTCACTACTATCATTGCTATGCTAGTTGCTTCGTTCTATCGCTATGCTGCGCCACCTATCACCTGTTTATCAAGGCATCCCAAATTGCCATGAACCTCTAACCTTTGACACCCTTCCTAGCAAACCGTTGCTTGGCTATGTTACCGCTTTTGCTCAGCCCCTCTTATAGCATTGCTAGTTGCAGGTGAAGTTGAAGATTGCTCCATGGTGGACAGGATTATGTTTGGGATATCACAATATCTCTTATTTAATTAATGCATCTATATACTTGGTAAAGGGTGGAAGACTCGGCCTTATGCCTGGTGTTTTGTTCCAATCTTGCCGCCCTAGTTTCCGTCATACCGGTGTTATGTTCCCAGATTTTGCGTTCCTTACGCGGTTGGGTGATTTATGGGACCCCCTTGACAGTTCGCTTTGAATAAAACTCCTCCAGCAAGGCCCAACCTTGGTTTTACCATTTGCCTCACCACCACCTATACCTTTCCCTTGGGTCGGCCAACCCAAGGGTCATCTTTATTTTAGCCCCCCCCCCCCGGGCCAGTGCTTGTCTAAGTGTTGGTCCAAACTGAGTAGACTGCGGGGCCCCCTCGGGGAAACTCGAGGTCTGGTTTTACTCGTAGGATGTCTCATCCGGTGTTGCCCTGAGAACGAGATATGTGCACCTCCTATCGGGATTGTCGGCACATCGGGCGGCTTTGCTGGTCTTGTTTTACCATTGTTGAAATGTCTTGTAAACCGGGATTCCGAGTCTGATCGGGTCTTCCTGGGAGAAGGTATATCCTTCTTGATCGCGAGAGCTTATCATGGGCTAAGTTGGGACACCCCTGCAGGGTATAATCTTTCGAAAGCCGTGCCTGCGGTTATAGGCAGATGGGAATTTGTTAATGTCCGATTGTAGATAACTTGACACCAGATCCAAATTAAAACGCATCAACCGCGTGTGTAGCCGTGATGGTCTCTTCTCGGCAGAGTCCGGGAAGTGAACACGGTTTTGGGTTATGTTTGACGTAAGTTGGAGTTCAGGATCACTTCTTGATCATTGCTAGTTTCACGACCGTTCCGCTTGCTCTCTTCTCGCTCTTATTTGCGTATGTTAGCCACCATATATGCTTAGTCGCTACTGCAACCTCACCACTTTACCCCCTTCCTTTCCCTTTAAGCTTTGCTAGTCTTGATACCCATGGTAATGGGATTGCTGAGTCCTCGTGGCTCACAGATTACTACAACAATAGTTGCAGGTACAGGTTATGCGATGATCATGACGCGAGAGCGATGTTTGCCTGTTTGGAGTTCTTCTTATGCTTCTTCTTCGATTAGGGGATAGGTTCCAGGTCGGCAGCCTGGGCTAGCAGGGTGGATGTCATTTGAGTTTCTGTTTGTGTTTCATCCGTAGTCGGATGATGCTCTTATGTATGATGATGTTGTATTCGTGTGGCATTGTATGCCTTATGTATGTATCCCCTTCTATTATGTAATGTTGATGTAATGATATCCACCTTGCAAAAGCATTTCAATATGCGGGTCTATCCTTGGTGGGACCTTCGAGTTCCTTTTGGATAGGGTCGCATATTGGGCGTGACAACCCAGAGCTAGTTCGAGAGCTCAAGAACACTAATACAACCACCAAAGTAGGATCGTAGGGTTTTACTCATCTTTGCGGCCCGAACCTGGGTAAATCCCCTCTGTGCCATCCCCTAGTCCCTCTCTTCTCACAATTCCGTGCCCCGCAACCGCAGAAGGGATTCCAGTGATCCAATAGGTGTCGTTTCCCTTTGACATCTTTGGCGCGCCAGGTAGGGGGCAGCGCTATTGCGAGAATCTGGTCTAGCAGTTGGCATAGCTGTACTTCATCGCCATGGCTCCTAAGAAGAAGACGACAGCGGCGATCGGTTTGTTCGGGACCAAGTTGCCGGCACCGATGCGGACCAGTAGCGGGCCAATCGTGGAGAGAACCCGTGGCGCGGCACGCGAACATCCAAATCACCCTGGCGGTTCAGGCTTGGCGAGTGGCGCCGTTCGCGCGCCAGGTGATGAGCCACCAATTGCGGGCTCCAGAGACGGAGTCGGGCCCCCCGCAAGCGGCGCGGGGTCCTTCAGGGGTGCTACCGTCCCGCCAGGCGGTGGCACGGCAACCTCCAAGACGCCAACACTGGCGCCCACGGCGCGCTCAGTGCGTGATGAGCAGCGTCACCCTACCGGAGATCCTGCGCGCCGCCCCTGGGAAGAGTCCCGTGTGCCCATCACATGAAGAGGAGGGCCAGCATGCGCACCGGGGTGCTGACGGAGGTGGCGAATGGCTGCGGAGCCATGACGTAGCTCCTTCTAACATGGTTAGGAGTCGAGGCGCATCGCGGTCCACCCAGCTTTTGCCGCCACCCACGCCAGTGGAATCCCTAGCGCACGCACAACTGCTCCTCAATTTTCCTCCCGCCGTGGTGAAGCTTGACAAATGGAGGGCCACCATGCGGAGCCTCGTCAGCATTGCCAAAAATGACGGGCCGCGGCCGGCGGAACCCGTCGGCCGTCGCCCCGCCGGGCTGCCACATGCTAGCGGAGAAGACGCAGAAGGCGACACAGCCATGGTGTATTCCCCGCCTCCATCCCGACCGCCCCAGGCATCGGCCCGCCGGGCCGACGCTCGTGATTATATCTCCATCGCATCGTCCTACCCGTGAACCAACTGCGATCAGCGCCAGGTCCTCCAGGAGCGGGCTCACGAGGACGCTCAAACTACGATCAAGCGCCGACGTGACGCGCGCCACCAGTCGGACAGGCGGGCAGGGCCCACTACGGACCACCCAACACCGGGAGGCTACGGTGGCCTACCTTACAAGGTGGGTTGTCCGGCCTTCACCCGTGAGCTGCGGCAGTTCCAGTGGCCCTCCACCGTACGTTCAAACCTGATGTTGGCGAGAAGTACAATGGCAAGACCCACCCATCAGAGTTCCTCAGCATCTACACCATCGCGATGCAAGCTGCTGAGGTCCGCCACGATAAGCTGCTTGCCAACTACTTCCCGTTGGCACTCAAGCCTAATGTCATGTCATGGTTGATGCACTTGCCGATGGATTCCATCTCTTCTTGGGTGGATCTGTGCCATGACTTTGTTGGCGCCTTTACTGGAGGTCACCAAGCTCATGGACAGGCGAGTGATTTACACATCATCCCCTAGAAGGAAGGAGAAAACCTGCACAAGTACATCCAAAGGTTCAGCCGGGTGCAGTACAACATCCCCGATGTTAATCCCGCCGCCGTGATTAGTGCGTTCCACCAGAACATGCACAATCGCAAAATGCGTGAAGAAGTGGCGATAAACAAGGTTAACGATGTGGCCGAACTCTATGTTCTGGCCGATCGGTGCGCTCGTGCCGAGGAAGGAAGGAAGTACCCCGGTGAAGATGCCGGTGTGGAAATCGACTCCACTGGTGATACCGCCACCCCAGCAAAGAAAGGCCGACGCCGTAATAGGAAGCGCAAGGGCAAGGCCGTTCTTGCCGTTGAGGGATCCGGCGACACCGGTACCATCAAGAAGACTAAGGCGAGTGACCCTGGCAAGGAGGTTGCCAGGTGTGACGCTTTCCGGGCCTTGGCAGCTACCAATAAACCAGGAGGCTCCGACAAGCAGTACTACAAGATCCACTGCACCAAGGGCCACGATCTCCAAAATTGCCGGCAGGTAGAACTGCTCGCCGAGAAGCAGAAGGCCGAGTATGAGCGGCGGGACAAGGAGAAAGGCCCAGATGGTGCCGAGGGATCCGGCAAGAAACGTGGCAGCCAAGGAGGCCATCGTGGCAAGGATAATCAACAAGAGAGGCCCGCCCAAGGCCGCGACAAGAAGCAGGAAGACGATGATCATGACCAGGACGACGAGTTCGGCGACCATGAGTTTCAGAAAGCCACAGAGGCCATGTGCGTCAATGGTGGCACCTCGCTACATACGTCTCACCGCCAACTCAAGCAGTGGGCGCGTGAGGTCGCGGCGGTGGAGCCATCATTCGACGCACGAAAGCCACTGAAATGGTCCAGCACCCCCATGATCTTTGACACCGAGGACCATCCTGACTGCACCACTGCGGTCGGGTGCTTGCCGTTGTTGGTTTCACCAACAATCCGCAACCTCTAGGTGCCGAAGACGTTGGTTGACGGCGGGGCCGGCCTGAACTTGATCTCACCCGTTGTGGTCAGAAGGCTGCAGATCCCTGATGGAGACCTCGAGGAGACGGGTACGTTCCAAGGGGTCAACCCAGGGAGGAGCCAGCCGAAGGGGAAGGTCACGTTGCCCGTGACGTTCGGGGGCGAGCTGAACCACAGGACGGAGAGGATTGTCTTCGACGTGGCCGAGATCCCCTTGCCTTACAACGGGATCCTCGGCCGCCCGACACTAGCCAAGTTCATGGCGGCTTCACACTACGCCTATAACATGCGGAAGATGCCCGGGCCGATGAACATCATCACCGTCCCCTCCGACAAGAAAGATGTGCTTATCTGCGCCGACCAACTCTATCGGGAAGCAGTTGCAGCAGCTGCCGCTAAGGCACCCGCTCCTGCCGATGGAGCCCCGGAGGACAAGAAGACCGGCAAGATCCCTCGCACCCACTCCGGCAAGCGCACCTCTTCGGAGTGTCATGCTTCCGTTGAGAACGTGCCAGAGAGTTCCGCCGGCAAGAGCAAGAAATTCAGGGCTGCACCACCAGAGACTAAGAAGGTGCCCGTCAAGGAGGATGGCACAGGGGGAACGTTCACCTTAAGCTCCACCCTTGACGGCAAATAGGAAAGCGAGCTCGTCACCTTCCTGCGAGCGAATATCGATGTGTTTGCATGGCAAGCCTCCGACATCCCTGGCGTTCCCAGGGAGGTGATTGAGCACCACCTTGTTGTCTGTCCTCATGCGCGGCCCGTCAAACAGAAGGTCATGAAGCAAGCTCTGGAAAGACAAGAGTTCATCACGGAGGAAATCAGAAAGCTAGAAGCGGCAGGCTTGGTGAGGGGAATACTCCATCCGACATGGTTGGCCAATCCGGTAGTGGTGCGCAAGGCAAATGGGAAGTGGAGGCTATGTATTGATTACACAGACATCAATAAGGCCTATCCAAAGGATCCCTTCCCGTTACCGCGCATCGACCAGATTGTTGACTCCATGGCTAGATGTGACCTGTTATCATTCCTTGACGCCTACTCGGGATAACACCAGATCTTTATGGCAAAAGAGGACGAGGAAAAGACAGCATTCATCACCCCATGTGGTACGTACTGCTTTCTACGAATGCCTTTCGGGTTGAAGAGTGCTGGCTCGACCTTTGCACGAGCAGTCCAAATTGGTTTTGAACCCCAACTACATAGAAATGTGGAAGCTTATATGGACGACATAGTGGTCAAAACCAAGGACAAAGCAACGCTTGTGCAAGATCTGGAGGAAACATTCGGGAACCTACGCAAGATCAACCTCAAATTGAACCCTGAGAAGTGTGTCTTTGGCGTCCCGTCCGGCAAGCTTCTCGGGTTCTTTGTGTCCCAGCGTGGGATTGAAGCAAACCCATATAAGATGAAGGCCATCGAGCAGATTGAGGCACCCAAGCGGATCAAGGACGTGCGTCGGCTCACTGGCTGCATTGCTGCCATGAGCCGGTTCATCTCCAAGTCCGCGGAGCGTGCCCTACCTTTCTTCAGGATCTTGAAGAAGGCAGAGCCAGTGGAGTGGACCCCAGAGGCCGAGGCAGCGCTGCAAGATTTGAAGAACTACCTCTCTTCTACCCTAGTGCTGGTTGCGCCCAAACCACAAGAACCGTTGCTACATTACCTAGCAGCAACAAATCAAGTGGTTAGCGATGCACTAGTGGCGCAGAGGAAGGTTGACGAGCAGGCAGCAACAGCAGCAGAGCCAACAGAAGGCAAACCAAAACCCTCTCCGGTAGGGCTCGATCCCGGCAAGATCGAGTCCCCGGCAGGGGCCGGCGCCGGCACGACAGGACCCACATGACCGTGTGAAGAGGCGCACAAAAAGAAAATGGTGCAGCACCCAATGTACTTAATCAGCTCCCCCTTGCAGGGGGCTAGGTCAAGGTACTCAAGTGTGCAAAAGCTGCTCTTGAGCCTCCTTATGGCCTCGAGGAAGCTGCGCCACTACTTCCAAGCGCATGAGATCACGGTAATCACCTGCCTCCCATTGTAACGGATACTACACAACCCAGATGCAACGGGGAGGATCGTGGAATGGGCCCTGGAGCTGTCGAGTTTCAGCTTGAAGTTTGAAAGCACCTCAACGATTCAGAGCAGAGTCTTGGCGGAGTTTGTTGCGGAATGGACCTCGACGCCCGACGAAGAGGTACAGGAAACCACTCTCCCCGGCAAGGAAGCGAGTTGCAACTGGATCATGTACTTCGATGGAGCCTTCTCGCTGTAAGGCGTCGGTGCTGGTGTGCTGCTTGTCGCACCCACCGGAGAGCACCTCAAGTATGTCATCCAGATGCATTTCCCCCGGGAGATGTCAACCAGCAACACCGCCGAGAAAGAGGGTTTGCTTGCCGGTCTCAGGATCGCGGCAGACCTCGGAGTTAAGAAGCTCATCGTTAGGGGCGATTCATAGCTCGTCGTCGGGCAGGTCAACAAAGGTTATCAAAGCCCGTTGATGGAAGATTACGTAGATGAGGTGAGGAAACTGGAGGAGTGCTTTGATAGTATACAAGCGGAACATGTCCCTCGAGCGGAGAACGACATCGCCGACTACCTGTCAAAGCGCGTTTCCCTCAAGCTACCTGTGGAACCAGGTACTTTTGTGCTTCAGTTAACCCAACCATCCGTTGAGCCGTTGACCGGGCAGAGCAAGTGGAGAAAGCTAGGCCTTGGCAAGTACTTCCCCACCGAGCTCCCCCGGAGCCGCTGGCGAAGATGTTGCCATGGACACCGATCCTGCCGCAGGGCAACCGACTCCAGCAGGACCTCAGGTGATGGCCGTGGAGCCGGCCGTTCCCGCGGCAGAAGAAATGCCTTGGGTCCTTGCCGTCGAGCCACAGGCTCCGGCATGGGCACAACACACCGTCTGATTCCTTCAAAAAGGGGAGCTTCTTGAGGAGCAGGAAGAAGCAGAAAGAGTAGCCCACCGGTCTGCTCTGTACCAATTCATTGATGGCGTATTGTACAGGAGAAGGCCGAACAGGGAGAAATTGATATGCATCTCCCGGGAGGAAGGACTAAAGCTGTTGGCAGAGATACATGGAGGCATATGTGGCTCCCACATAGGGTCGAGGGCCCTTGCCGGCAATGCTTTTTGGCAAGGTTTCTTTTGGCCCAATGCCCTCCAGTATGCGACGGCACTAGTAACCAAGTGTGAAGCGTGCCAGTTCCATTCGAAGAAGCTTCATCAACCAGCTCAAGCCCTTCAAACTATCCCTCTCTCCTGGCCCTTCTCGGTGTGGGGGCTCGACATCTTGGGCCCTTTCCCCGTGCAGTCGGGGGCTTTGAGTACTTGTACGTCGCAATCGACAAGTTCACAAAGTGGGCAGAAGTGGAAGCAGTGAGGAAGGTGACAACGCAGTCAACCATCAAGTTTTTAAAGGGACTAGTGTGCTGTTTTGGGGTACCCAACAGGATCATCACCGACAATGGCACACAGTTCACGAGCCATGCCTTCATGCAATACGTTGAGGATCTCGGCAGCAGGGTATGTTTTCCTTCCGTGGCACATCCACGGAGCAACAGCCAAGTGGGGCCTAAGGACAAAGGCTTTTGACAGGCTGCACAGGGGTGGAAGGCACTGGATTGATGAGTTGCCGGCGGTTCTTTGGTCGATCAGAATGACGCCAAATCGAGCCACCGGCCAGACACCCTTTGCCCTGGTCTACGGGGCAGAGGCAGTTCTCCCCACGGAACTCATATACGGGTCACCTCGAGTGCTCGCTTATGATGAGCTTGAGCAAGAGCAATTGCGGCAAGATAACACAACGCTCCTTGAGGAAGATCGTTTCTGGGTGGCCGTGAGAGCAGCACGCTACCAGCAAGCTTTGCGCCACTACCATAGCCGCAAGGTTCATGCCCGGAGCCTTGAAGAAGGCGACCTTGTTCTTCGGCACGTTTAGCCGTCCAAGAATTCCAACAAGTTGACGCCAAAGTGTGAAGGCCCTTATCGGGTAACGTGAGTCACCAGGCCCGGCGCAGTCCGGCTGGAGACCGAAGATGCCATTCCAGTGAGCAACTCATGGAACATCGAGCATCTTCGCATGTTTTACCCATAAGGCGCGGCTGTCGGGCCTCCCGGGAAGCCACCCTTTTGTACAAGCCTTGCCGACTAGGCATGTAACCCTTGCCAGGTGCAGACCCTGAGCATAAATAAACCAAGCGCTGGCGCCCTGAGTTATACCATGCATGCTAGGTTGAGTCTCTTCCTCGGTTAGGGTTGATAGTGCTTAGCAGCGGCTAACCCCTAGCTTAGAGGTCGAGTGTGCGTCTCTCTGTTCTTTTCTGTCTTTCTTTGGTTCACAGGGCATGTAAGTGTTCTTGCCGAGCTGTCCTGAAAGAAAAGGAACGGACCGGCGCCCAGGCCCCAGTAAGCCAGAGTTGCCGGGGGCTGCAAGAACGAGGATCCTTCCGGGGCAAGCCAGAGTCGCCGGGGGCTGCAAATCCAGATAAGTCTTTTATCCCCTATCATGGGTTTCGTTATGGGCTGGGATGCGTGAAACCCCGTTCTATCTCCGAGCTACCGTGCTCCCCCTTTTCGGCACCCAAGGATTATTTCCTGGGTTTGGATCTAGTCGTAGCCGCGGCAGCAGAGGAGGGAAACGAGGGGCCTATGCCCACCTCATCCTTGCCTCTGCCAAGAGCGTGGGAAAGGCCAAGCGAGGTGGGAAGACGGCAAGGCCTGTTGCCGGGGAAAAAAACGTTTATCTTAAGGATGATAAGGACTCACCCCTTGTCGTGGGTTCCTCCCACGAGCGAAAATCCTGGCAAACATCCCTTTTTCATTAAAAAACATCCCATACAGGTACAGTCCAAACGAAATGAAAAACATAAAAAAGGGGGATTACAAGTTCTAAAGCTAGCAAAGGCGCAAAGGCTTACAAGACTAAAAAGATATAATGTGCTCGTAATCCCTTTCTTGTCCCTCTCCTCAGGAAATGGAACGAGAAAGCAGAAGGGCAAAAGGGGCGCCTAGGCGAGCTACGAGTGGCAAAAGACACCGAGAGAACATCTTGGTGGCCGTCCAAGGGCTGGATGGTGATGGCGGCGCCAGAGGCAGAGCTCGAAGACGAGGCGGCAGGACGCCAACATGCGACGAAGGCGTCGGTGTCCGCGTACTCCGACTTGACGGCCTCGCCGCTCGTCCTCTTCCTCTTCCGCAGCCTCCCTATGCCAACCGCCCAAGGAGGCGACCCCGAGAAGTTCAAGGAGACGGCAACACGGATGATGGGGCCGCCGGTGCCGCTCGGTGTGGCGCCCGACACCTAGTCGGACCCGTCATCCTGCCGCCCACTGCCCTCGTCGTCGCTGCCGTTGTCTTCCTCGCCACTCTCGCTTGAGGAGAACTCTACATCGTCGGAGGAACTCTCTACGCAACACCTCACGCGGGTCCCGTTGTGCCCGAAGATCTTAACAGAGAGGAGGCCACCCTCCATTAGTTTGAAATGGAGAGCGAGCTCGTCCCTCAAGCTGTGAAGTCGAGTGAAGGTCTTCCACCCTCGGTGAAGATACATGACGTGAGGGGCGGGGAACTCGATGTCGACCCACGTGTCACTGTTCCCGCAACCCCTCATGTGTAGCCGCAGAGCCTTCAGCGGATCCAGTTCCATCTCCCTTGCAAACGGGGTCGAAAGGTGAAGGCGACGACATGGAGGATGGCGCAGCCTGACGAAGAATTCGCAGGGATTATCCCCAGCATGGCCCTCCATCAGACAAAGGGCCGCTGGAGGGGGCGAGGCGGATCTGCCCCCCGGTCCTCCTCTCCCCTGGGCTCCACGGCGGCCTCGGCCTCGCCCCCTTCAGCTCCCTCTAGCGGCCGGCTCTGCCGCTACGAGTTCTTGGGGAGGAGTGATGCGTTGTCTGGCCGAAACCCTTGCCGCCACTGATGACGCATCGCCATGCCCCCTCGCCATAGCAGCAGAAGAAAGGAAGCAGAGATGGGAAGAAGCAGATGGCGAAAGGTTGGGAGGCACCATCCCTCCCATGCCCCTCTTTATAAAGGGGCGGGGGCAAGGCTCGGCCGTCCCCTCTCGGCCAATCCGGCCTCTTGAGATGACAGCGTGCAGGGCCGTCGACCACCCTCCCCGCTCCATTGAAGGCGCGTGGGAATCAACCCGCACGCGCGCGACTATCCACGACCCCTGCGCCTGTCATTCGCTCAACATGCAGTGAACGTGGTGCAAGGAGCAGGCACGATGGGGCACGTGGAATGACGGTTCCCGAGCAAGGGCAGTAAATGGCAGGCGGCCCTGCGGTCTCAAAGACACACGCAAGCTACCTCTTTACTGTCCACAGAAAAGTGACGCCAGCACGCCCACGTCATGAGCACGCATGACCCCCACGTCGCGTGTTTAGCGCAGGACGTGGGAAAGCACAGCGGGCGGAATAGTGGCCTCGGTAAAATCCACCTCAACTGCCCGCCCACCATCCTGGGCCTGGCCCAACAACGCGTTGCGCCTATGTCTGACCCAGGCCCGGGGGCTCCTGTCGGTGTACAAAAGCAGGGGCCTAGCTTTTGACCCCTTTACTTGTTCACGGGCACTCAGAGTCACCTGCCACGGCCGCACATGAGCTAGGCAAGAGAGGGAAGCCGGAGGAAAGCCAAGGCCATAGGGACAAGCAAAGCAAAACAACAAAGGACCAAGACCACAAAGGTTGCACGGGCAATGCAGGTTGCCCCGGCAAGGACCCTTGCCGACGGCAGCCCCAGCAACCCCGACAAGATCCTTGCTGGGGCAGCTCGTCCACACCCGCTGAGCGAGCCACCTTCGAGCCCACCGACGCTGAGCAGTCGCGTTGGGATAGGGTTCGGGAGGCACCTCCGTGGTGGCATGCAGATCTTTGTGAAGACATAGAGCAATCAAGATCAAATGGGGATAGGAGGGCAGCCGTCCCCACCGAAGAAACGCATAGGACCCCACGGCAAGGTCCTTGCTGGGGAAGCCGGCGCGCCGTGGCAAGACCCTTGCCGGGCCACCCTGCAAGACCGTCGCCAAGCACCCCAGCAAGGCTACTGCCAGGCCTGCACCAGCCAAGTTCCTATCACCGTTCATGCGCAGCCACCAACCCAACCAGCTGGGCAGGCACCTGCATGGCAGCATGAAGACCTTCGTGGAGGCTCCACCATCGTGCCACCTCAGCTGCCTGCCTGCCTACATGGCCCTGCATGCGTTGCTGGCCGGGGCGCGTGTCAAAGCCAGGAGGGGCGGCGACGGACGGGACGATCCTCACCCCCGTCCCCCAATAAAGTGACGGACACCTAAGCCCCGCATTTAATGCGTCTTGTCCTATAACACTAGCAATAACTTCGCAACACTGTGGCACTTTCCACCTCCTGTGTGCCACTTTGGCAGCCCCTTTCGCTTATAAAAGGAGGCCCATGGCATACTGAGAAGGGATTCGGCTCTGTTGAACCTCGTAGCACCCAAAGCTAGTTCGAGAGATCAAGAACACTAATACAACCACCAAAGTAGGATCGTAGAGTTTTACGCATCTTTGCGGCTCGAACCTGGGTAAATCCCCTATGTGCCATCCCCTAGTCTCGCTCTTCTCATGATTCCGCGCCCTGCAACCGCAGAAGGGATTCCAGTGATCCCATAGGTGTCGTTTCCCACTGACAAAATGGAAGATGAGGATGTGGACATTGGCTGTACCACACAATGTTGAATGATGACTTTTGGGAAAGTCAGCACTCCAACTCTCCAATGTTCACTCCACTTCAAGCAATTCCTCAGTCCCCAGCTGCTACTGAAGTAAAAATTGGTTCTGAAGAACCTCATGCAACTCCATCTGTCCATGAAGAAATTCCAGCCACCAGTGTTTATGAAAATGTAAATAAAGAATTGAAGACCCAAGCTGCAGCTGCTGAAGAGCCTGAAATTCCTCAGTCTATGGATCCTGAGATTGTGATTCCTGAGGTGGTGATGCAATTGACTGACACTCCTCAGCCCAAGCCAAAGGATCCCTTCTCAAAGAAGCAGACATTCAAGGATGATGACTTCTTCGGCGAGCATGTTTTCTTCACTGAATTCAACCCATATGACTCTGCTCGTCTTAGAAGGAAGTTCTTCTGGACTGCTAGCCAGACCAATTTCTATTCTTCACTACTTCTCAACAAGGACAAAGTCTTCGACCACGATCATATTCCTCACGTGGACATGGAATCAATGCCATGCTTCTCTCAAGTCCTCAGTATGCTTCATGATGCAGGACTGCTCAACTTTTGCTCTGACATAGTTGTTTGGAATGAAGAGCTTATTCTTCTGTTCTACGCAACACTACACATCACAGGTGATGCTGATGATATCAACACTTGGGTGTTGGACTGGATGACTGAAAACACTCATTACAAGGCACCGACCTCTGAATTACTTCATGCCCTGCCAATCAGTCCTCCACCTGAAGGTGCTTGTTGTCTGTACCAAGAGCCTGAACTCACTGCTCATTACATGCAAGTGCTCATGAAGCCTCTAAAGCCTGGTCAAGCCCCAAGGACCAAATTCCTCGTGAAGGAATTATTGTATGTGCCAAGAACCGTATATCGCATTCTGACGAAGACTATGAGTCCTATCAAAGGCCACGACTCATGTGATGAGGAAATTGTTGGCATCATGAAGAATATGCTATTCAACATCATGCATGGCATCCCTGCAAATTATCATGATTTCTTCATGAGGACTCTGGAAAATGTTGCACTTTCTCCATTTGAGCTGAAGCCTTATGCTCCTTGGATCATGAGATTCCTCAGAACAAGGTCTTCACTCAACTACAAAGCTGATTTTCAGAATCACCTGAGCTACTTTCCCCTGATTGAAGTCCTCAAGCGGACATATTCCTCAGCTGATGAGAAGGGCAAGGCACCAGCTGTTATTGATGAAGGCATTTGTCCATTGGATGGTCAGTTCCGCAAAGCTACATCTTATTCCAGCAATGATGACTCTGCCACTCATGATTCTGCTGCCAATGCATCCAAGCCAAATCCTCAAGCCACTGCTCCTCGTGTGCTGACTTACCGAGAGCTGCTTCTTAGTCTTCACTAGAAGGTGGATCGAAACCACAAATGGGTTAAGTGTCACTTTGGCTCTATTCTTCACAACATGACTGCTACACATAATGCAGTGAAGAAAAACAATTACTACCTCCATGAAGTCTTTGATCGCACCTGGGCTATTTTGTCTCATCTCTATGGTGAAGAAGATTTGAAGCAAATGGGTCTCAAGGAAGATTTTGACTGGTCTGCTCCTCTACCGAAGAAATACAAGAAGGTCAAGGTTCCTTCTTTGGTCGCCAGTTCATTTTCTTCATCACACGACACGGATGAATATGAACACTTGGACGACACTGCGGCAGGCCCTACAACGACACAAGACCCCAACAAGACTGCCGCTCCTCCATCATCATGATATTCTTCAGGGGAGTTGGTCCTCATTTTCAACCCTTTTGGTCATTCGATGACAAAGGGGGAGAAATTTGAGTTAGTCTTCAAGTGGGTCTATCTTATATGGGCGTTTTTTGTTAAGTTACAACTCTCATTCTTTTTATGACTTTGCTGGATCGAGTTGTAATCTTAAACTCTATGGTGGCCTGATACTTTTGCTGAGTTCTTCTGCATGCTTATTCCTCATTAATGTCAATGCACGCATGCTAAATTACATCAGTCACCATATTTCATCATGCATTTCAAATTCTTCATATTATATGTCAAATGCGTGTATGAATTACAAGATATAGGGGGAGATCTCCATGATTATATTCTTCTAGTGTGCATTGCTTCAAAAGCAAATTCCTCACTATGCACATCTTCAGGGGGAGTCCTTCTATATCTTGCAATCAAATTCCTCAATATCAGTATTTACACTTCATATGTTTATCCCTGTTGAAAACATAACCTATATTGTCATCACTCACCAAAAAGGGGGAGATTGTAAGTGCATCTAGTGCCCTTTAGTGATTTTGGTGTAATTGAAGACTTATAGGTTAAGGGACTGATGCGTTTGCGAGTGTACACAGGTCTATAAATCTATGAGGAGTTTGATACTTACAGAGAAAGTCGACCCCTAAAAATGAAGTTCTTCGACTGAAGACTTTGGATTTCTGAAGACTTTCTGAAGACTTTGAAAGTGAAGAAATTGGTGTGACCTTGAAGACTTGGCAATCATTCGAGGAACATGGAGCGTGAAGAATTTTTTTTCATAGTTTCATTTTCTCTTTCTTGAGTCATAGGAAACACCGTACTGTTAAAGGTGGTCGAGGAAATACTATGGAAAAATTTCCATGTGATGCTCAACGCAAAATCCTACACCTACCAATCCCTTCGAGTGAAGCCATTGGAAATCTCATACAGTTCGGTCATATTCTTCAGTGACAGAGACGAAGTTCTTCTGGTCTCTGAGGAATTGGTTCTGACTGAGGAGTTAGGAATTTGCCAGTGCAGATTGCCTACATGGTGAGGAACATGATAGCCCTGAGGAATTTCAGAGTCAAATTTCCGACCGTTGCTGTGCTATTCGCCAGCTGTCCCAAAATATCTACCCACCTAATGGTCATGTCATTGAAGGGCTTTTATGTCTTATCATGTCGGGCTGCTCCCTAGGCTATAAATAGCCGCCCCCTACAACCACTAGCTGGTTGGCTGCTCCGAGAGAAACTGACACTTGTCATTTGATAGCATCCCATCCACCGAGGACTTTGGGCGAAAATCATCAAGTGAGGAAAACCCAAACCCAAACACCTTCAAACCCAAAGTGATTGAGCATCACTGAAGAGATTGATCCTGCGTGGATCCGACGCTTGTTACCTTTGAAGATTGTGCTTCTTCCAGACGGTTAGGCGTCATGGTCTAGAGCATCCAAGAGGAATTGTGGATCGCCGAGTGACCTAGTCTGTGAAGGTTTGGAAGTCACCTGAAGACTTACCACGAGTGATTGGGCGAGGTCTGTGTAACCTTAGCTCAACGAGAATACGGTGAGGACTGTGTGTCCTCAGGTTTAAATACCTACCCGCTCCAACCAGACGTACAACTGAGACCGCAGTTGGAACTGGTCTACCAAATCATTGTCTTCACCAACTTACTGGTTCTATTTCCTCAACTCTTTCATTTCCTCATTTCTATTGTTGTGTGCTTGTTCATATATGTTTGAAGACTTTGACTGAAGACTGTCTCAATTTCCTTAGTTCAATTTCTTCAGTCTGTTCGTCTTCATCCTGTGTTATCCTGTGTTTATGCTTGCTGTACTCTGTGCTTGTCTTCATTTCATCATAATGACTATGATTGTGTTCTATTATGTTTACTTTTGAGTACTTATTCCGCTGCAAGTAGTTCTTTGCTAAGGAATTTCCTCACCAGCAAATTCCTCAGTGAAGAATTCATAAAAATCACCTATTCACCCCCTCTAGTCGATATAATGCACTTTCACCAGTTAGTACGCCTATTCCTATGGAGGAAGCACAACCATCTAGTCGTAGTTTAGCATCTATCGCATTTGATGTTGTTTAATCGTTTGTGCGTATCTTCCCATCTTGGAAATATTATACTGAACATGAAGGAAAATGCCAGTTGCAGGTATTTGTCCAGGAGTTATGTGTAAGTAATGTTATTCATGGCAATTACTTTGCTTTGTCCCATACATCCTACCTCCATGATGGCTATAATACAGCAAATTTTCCCATTTTTCTCTATAGAGAAGGACCGACCTGGAAACTCAGGATGAGGTAACTTGTGCTAATACCTCTGCTATCTTCAAGAATGCTTGGTGGCAGTATTGGAATTACCTGAAGAAAACGTACTTCATTGGCAAAGAAACTCATCAAATTCCCTTATGTTCTCCTGAGACACATTTACTGGACGATGACTGGGAATGCCTTGTTCTGTACTGGTCCCGAACCAAGAATGTGGCAAGGTCTATGAGCTCATTTTCTATTTTTAATTACTATATTCTTGTGTCTTACTGTACTCTGTTTATGTAGAACAAGTGCCTAAACCTGAAGAACAACTGTTCTAATTTAAGATTCCATTGCTCTCATAGTTCAAAAAAGTGCTAGGCGTTAATTGTGCCTTTTGCCACCGCCTCGTGCTTTACTGACCAAAGAGCATGCTTATGCGTAGTTATGCACAGATTAAGTGTAGTTATGCGCAATGTGTTTTGCCAACGCCTAGAGCCTAGGCGTGCTTAAGTGCTCGCTTAGGCGCGCCTTTTTTAACTATGATTGCTATCGTGCATACTGCTTTGCTCTTGTATCACTGTATTTACTCATACAAACTTATTTTTAAATTGAAGGATCCAATTGAAACTCCAATGGCACAGCAGGTATGTTCATGCATGTTTCTTTAATAGGTTTGCTCTTATCGATAGCTCTGTTGATTTCAATTTCAATTGTGTATACAGTTGAGTTCTCATATCATGCACATTACTAGCATCACAACAGAGCCAACAGTGTTGTTGTACATGTAGACCCGTGGTACCCATCTGAAATCTTGTTGTGCCTTGTAGTTTCCCACACTTTGTATTCTTTCACTTCTACTTTGTCTTGAACAAATATGATTTGAACCGTGTCTCTATTTTGATTTGGCAAGACAATGCAGTGACCATAGGACATAGATATATGTTTGTTTGATGCTTTTATTATGTACTAGTACTTGGCAATAGAAGACTTGGTAGTTTAATCATGTCCACCTTACTAATGAACTGGGTCACCGAAATGAGTTTCATATACTAGTACATGCTAAACCTGTTATGTGTCTGCTTGTTTCTTCTTTTAGAATGCTGACAAAATATTGGGGAAGAGTGCCTTATTAAGCAATGATAAAGGAATTAATGCATATAAGGTTCAAGATATTGACACATCCTTGTTGGTCTCCAACAAAGGTGATAAAACAGCTAAGGAAGACTATCTTGAAGACAGTGAGAGAACCCAAAAGTCCTGTCTTGGTTTAGTATTCGAGTTACTGGCCACTACCGCTAGCACAAGCTATTCAAACTCACTGTCTGAATCAGTTTGGTTTCTTGAGTCTCAACTACAAGCTGAAAGACATCGACCAGATGTGCTGCGACAAGAAGTGGAATGACTGCGGAAGTCCCTGGAGCATTCAGAAGTATACTTTCTGGTGCAACATTAAGCGTTGGAGGATTTTAGCGCCAAACAGGATAAAGATAATAAGCTTGCTAAGCTTATTGCCAGCATGGTGGATACCCATGATAACGTTTCTTGAGCTCTTCTGAAGTTGTTTCAGTTATGCTCTTGTGTTGCTGCCGCGTTTATTTGCACTGGTGCCCAATTTTGATGGCCAGTGTATGTAATATGCTGCTTTGTTACCTATATTTGCACTGGTGGCGAACTTTGATGCCAAGTGGATGTAATATGGGTAAAAGCGGTAATAGGCTAGCGTTAATTGCTTTCTTATTTATTTCCTTATTGTCTTGTTTAATTTTTTTGCTTGTAGACATTGTAGTTCTTTTTCTTTGTTTTTCTAGTGACCACAATAGCCTATTTTTGGTAACTAGGCCAAAATAATCATGGCAACACACGAACTGTTGTAACCATGGGCCTCCTGCCGGCCGTATGATCCATGGGCCGTCTATGGGCCGTAGGATCCATTGGCCTTCCATATGGGCCATACGATCCATGGTCCTTCTACGGGACGTAGGATCCATGGGCCTTCTACGGGCCGTACGATCCATGGGCCTTCTACCGGCCGTACGATTCATGGGCCTTATACGGTCCATAGGATCCATGGGCCTTCTACGGGGCGTATCATCATTTCACAAATCATGGTCCGTACTATTCATGGACCATAACGGGCCATTAATAGGCCGTATTTTATAACTATATGAAAACAGCCCAATGTTTTTTTACATGAAAATGGCCCAACGTATTAACGGGCCACAAAAGTGCCGACTGTAACGTTGGGCTGAATTTGCCCACAACCAGAAAATGACAGTAACGGGCCGTAAGTAACCGAATGCTAGAAATGAGCCCAATAATAAATGGGCCCAGAGAAGGGAGAAAGATAACTTGGTCTGGAAACGGCCCAATGGAATAATGGGCCATTAATGTGTATAAAGTGATACACTATTCATTACGGGCCAGTTTCACCACGAGCTATTAATTGGCCAAGAGTTACAAAGGGCCTCATATGGGTCGAAACAAATCATGGGCTATACATGGTCCGAAAGTTGAAATGGGTCGGATCATATTGGACGACCCAGATGACGCTACTGGGCCTAATTCGGAGAGGTTGTAACGGGCCCGGGGTTAGCGGGCTGTAAATGGGCTATATGCGAATGGGCCATTAACAGGCTTTCCGTGGGCCGGCCCGCCACCTTTTGACCAAATCAAATGGGCCGGCCTTTTCACATGAATGGGCCTCTATTCGGTCGTGCCACGTGTGGACATATCATAGGCACCATGGGTCCAATGAGTGGATGACATCTGTCCCAACGCTGAGCCGACACGTGTTTCCTCCAGCCAATGATGATTTTACACGCGGAAAATCCCCATTGGTCGGGGCTATTAACGGGTTATCGGATCCAAAACCGGACCTAATAGCTTAACGGCGTTCCGTTATGGTGGATGCCATGTGTCGGTCACCCTTGACGAAAGCACTTCTGTGACGCACAATTTATCGTCATGGAAGTGTACACTTCGGTGATGATAATTTTGGTAATGTCATGGAACACTTCTATGACAGCACAGGTACGACTATCTTGATTCTTTCATAAAATCGTCATGGATGTACATGCATGACAGAAAATGTAACCTACTGTGACAAACATGTATCATCACAGAAGTGTATTTGTTTTGTAGTGTCAATCGCTCGGGTTCAGTAACGCGTAGCCTGCAGTGCAATCGCTCAGGTTCAGTTAGAGCCCAACGCCTCGCACCTACGCGCGTACGGTACGAGAGAAACGTGCATCGCTCGGCCCCCGACCACCCACCGTAACTGGGAACTCCCCGAAATTTTCCTCGCCCTTGCTTCTACCACGGTATTTTCCGTCATGGACGGCCCAAAGAATGTCATGTAGCTGCGTCTCCGGCCCGGCCAAGACAAAAAGCCCATTTTCTGTCATAGAAATAGGAACCCACAACATCTATGATGATACCTCGTTTTGTCACAATTGTCGTCATAGAAGTGTCATAAGTATGACAGGAAAAAAATTTGTTCGGCCCAAAATGGCACGGATGTGTCTTTTTTTTGTAGTGGGCATCCGGGCGGTGGGGTGGCTAGGGCATCGGGGCGGTGGTTGCAGGGGCCGCGGGGGTGTAGTGGACCTCGGGGTGGGTGGGTGGTGGACCGGCGGGGCGGCAGGTCGGTGGTGGTTGGGAGCGGCCATGGCGGTTGGGGTCGGGGTCGGGCACAGTGGAGTGGGAGAGAAAGAGAGGTGGAGAGAGTGGGAGGTGTGGGGTCGGACATACGTAGCTGTTAGCTGCCGTTCTCTTTGTCGTCTACTAGTGGACGACAAAGAAAGTGGCCATTAGGTGGTACTCATTAGTGGGCCACCCTCCCTCTTTGCCGTCTGCTAGCACACGGCAAAACACCTATGCCATTAGCTAGCGGATGGCAAAGATGTGGTTGTTAGAGAACACTCTCTCTGCCGTCAGCTCTTTCTTTGTCGTCAGGTTTCTATTAGCTGACGGCAAAGACCTTCTTTGCCGCCAGCCAGCTCACGACAAAGAGCTGGCTGACGGCAAAGATCATGATTCCAGTAGTGAGAGGGGTACATAATCTGACTTGGTTAGCGAATCCAGTGGTGGTGCGCAAGGCAAATAGGAGGAGGCTTTGCATTGATGTCAGACTTGAACAAAGCCTATCCAAAAGACCTTTCCCCCTTGCCGCACATGGACCCAACTGTTGATTCCACTTCCAGGTGTGATTTTCTATCCTTCTTCGATGCATACTCCGGGTACCATAAGATATTCATGGTGAAGGAAGATGAAGAGAAAACTGCGTTCATAACTCCATGTGGCACGTACTGCTTTGTACGAATGCCTCTTGGGTTAAAAAATGTCGGATCCACTTTTGCAAGAGCAGTGCAAGTTGGTTTCGAGCTCCAGCTGCACAGGAATGTAGAAGCTTACACGGATGATATAGTGGTTAAGACCAGAGATAGATCAACACTCATCCAAGATTTGGACGAGCTTTTGCGAATCTGAGCAAGATCAATCTGAAGCTAAACCTTGAGAAGTGTGTGCATGGTGTCCCATTTGGTAACCTCCTAGGTTTCTTTGTATCTCAATGGGGGATAGAGGCAAACCCGAACAAGATCAAGGTAATCGAGCAAATTCAGGCGCCCAAGACTGTTAAATACGTAAGGCGTTGTAACGCCCCAAGACCGACGCACCAGATGCCTTCCTTGTTTTGTGAGTCAGCTGTGTTGTTTATTAGTTTGTTGCATTCATCATCGCATCATTTGCATTGCATCGGCGTTGTTACCGTCATTTTTTTCAAACTTGCGTCCGTCGTAGTCGCCGCTTCTTCCTTGTCTTTGTTGACTTCCTCTTAGATCAACCAGACCGCTCACTTCTCTCTCTTGTCGGAGCCCTTCAAACCCTCTTGTCTTTGTCGACCTCTCTCGGCCCCCCTCTTGTGTGTCCGAAAGCTGTCCCGAACCCAAACCGGGCTGTCGTCACTGTTGGGTCTGGATCATCCCCAAACATTTATAAAACATCTTCATTTTCTTAATTGGACTTCCTAACCTATATTTTTTCAGTTGTCCGATTTCGATCGGAGGGACTAGATCACCCTTAATCTAACTCACTCGCATATATATATATATATGTGTGTGTGTGTGTGTGTGTGTGTGTGTGTGTGTGTGTGTGTGTGTGTGTGTGTTAGCCTATCCCGAGACCGAATCCCTAATTCCTAGGGACCTTGTCCCATCCTCCCAGCCGGCGTCACTAGTCCTCTTCCAACTCGGGATCCCTCCTGATCCACCTCCACACAACAAGATCACTGCAGCCATCAACCTGCCCAAATCCTCTCGCAGCGTGCCTCCTCTTCCCTCCTCTGTTTGATCCTGAGTGGATCGTGAGCACCAGCGCTTCCCCGCCGCCTGCGTGTCCACGCCGCCGGTGACAACAGCAACAGCAGGTCATGTCGCCGGCCTCGTCCCGCTCCTTTTCTTCCCTGCCTTCTCTTCATTTGCTTCCCTTGCTCCTCTCTGTCTCAGCATCTCTAATCTCTCTCGCCTCTACCTTCTCTAGCAGGAACCCGACGCCATAGACGCTCGCGTCCACGATCTTGCAGCGCCGCCGCCTGGAGCTTCTTTGCCGGAGGCCTTCGCCTCGTCCACGTCGCAAGTGTCCATCCCCGCCTGAACCTCGTGCTTGAGGAGCCCCATGCCGAGCTCCTCCTCCCTGCCTTCACCTCGGCCTCGTCCAAGAGACAAGCGAATGCATCAGTCCCGCTATTGACCGAGCCACTCGTCTGCGCGAGGCCTCCTCTGCTCCCGCAAGCGAGCCGCCGCTGGATCCCTTCCACGTCGGCTCCAGCAAGCCTCGCCGGAGTCCAAGCCGTCACCGTGAACGCGACCATCTGCTTCATCTGTACCTGCGTCCTCTTGCTTTGCATCGAGCCACTGGCATCGTCCCGCCGGTGAACAACACCCGCAGGTCATCCTCGCTGCCCCTCATGTTTGTCTCCACCGCCAAGTCCCGAGCCTGCTGGCTTCCTCGCTTCAAGCGACAGGACGAGCGCCGCCCCGTCGTTGACCCGATCTGGCGCTAGTGTGGACAAGCGCTATCTGGCCCAGCTAGCGCCCTCCTCATCAACCTGGGCTTGGCCCATGGTGAGGCCCCCTTGCAGCGCCTCTCTTGTTTTTGTTCTGCTGGCCCAACATGCTTTAGGTTCGGCCCGTACATGTTCTTTTCTCTGTTGCGAATTTAACCAATAACCGAGTTAAAACAGTTTTGCAGAAAACCCCTTGCACTTCATGCATATAATAACTCATGAACTATGCATCATATGTAAAAACTTCATATATGTAAAATGCTTAGTTTTTCATCTAGTTTCATAATATGATGCTTTCATCCATGTTTAAAATGCTTAAACTCATTGTTTGTTTAATTTGCTTAAATGCCATGCTAGAATGATTTATTTCATAACTAAATAACCGTAGCTCGGTTTTAAATAAACTTTATATGTAAATGGGGTGGAAAAATGCCTACTTTAACGTGGTGCACTTGCTTGGCATGTTTAACAACATTAAAATATGTTTTAGGGCATAACAGTACCAAATTCTTAAATTGCACATGAGGATTTTTCAGAATTGTTGGTTGTTGTTTTCGGCCTCATTTAAACTTTCCTAAATAGTTAGTTTACTTTTGTTACACCCCTTTCCATGTTTAACAACATTTAACATTGTTGTGTACCTAAACGAGAGCGAACTAAATAACTCGGATGTGGTGTTTCGTCAATATGCAACTCGTTGCATATTGAGCTCCACTTAACTGGTAGTATTGTTTGTTGCACTTTGCCATTCCATGCCTCTTTAAACCGGACATGCATCATACTTGTTTGTGCATCATGCCATGTTTATGGTTGTGCATTTACCATGTTGGTTGTTTCTTTCCGGTGTTGCTTCTTAGTTCCGGTAATGTTGCGATTGTGAGGATTCGTTCGACTACTCCCGTTCGTCTTCTTCATGGACTCGCTCTTCTTCCTAGCGGGATTTCAGGCAAGATGACCGTAACCTTGGATCTCATTACTATCATTGCTATGCTAGTTGCTTCGTTCTATCGCTATGCTGCGCTACCTTTCTCTTGTTGATCAAGCCTCCCAAATTTCCATGTCAGCCTCTAACCTTTTTCACCCTTCCTAGCAAAACGTTGCTTGGCTATGTTACCGCTTTGCTCATCCCCTCTTATAGCGTTGCTAGTTGGAGGTGAAGTCGAAGATTGTTGCATGATGGACAGGATTATGTTGGGATATCACAATATCTCTTATTTAATTAATGCATCTATATACTTGGTAAAGGGTGGAAGGCTCGGCCTTATGCCTGGTGTTTTGTCCACTCTTGCCGCCCTAGTTTCTGTCATACCGGTGTTATGTTCCTTGATATTGCGTTCCTTACGCGGTTGGGTGATTTATGGGACCCCCTTGACAGTTCGCTTTGAATAAAACTCCTCAAGCAAGGCCCAACCTTGGTTTTACCATTTGCCTACCTAAGTCTTTTTCCCTTGGGTTTCCGGAGCCTGAGGGTCATCTTTATTTACCCCCTCGGGCCAATTCTCCTCCGAGTGCTGGTCCAAGCTGAGCGATGTCTGGCCCCCCTGGGCAACCAGAGTCTATGCCAACCCGACGTCTTGCTCATCCGGTGTGCCCTGAGAACGAGATATGTGCAGCTCCTATCGGGATTTGTCGTCACATCGGGAAGCTTTGCTGGTCTTGTTTTACCATTGTCGAAATGTCTTGTAAACCGGGTTTCCGAGACTGATCGGGTCTTCCCGGGAGAAGGAATATCCTTCGTTGACCGTGAGAGCTTGTGATGGGCTAAGTTGGGACACCCTGCAGGGTATAAACTTTTGAGAGCCGTGCCCGCGGTTATGTAGTAGATGGGAATTTGTTAATGTCCAGTTGTAGATAACTTGACACCAGATTCGAATTAAAACGCATCAACCGCGTGTGTAGCCGTGATGGTCTCTTTTCGGCGGAGTCCGGGAAGTGAACATGGTTTTGGGTTATGTTTGGCGTAAGTAGGAGTTTAGGATCACTTCTTGATCATTGCTAGCTTCACGACCATTCTGTTGCTTCTCTTCTCGCTCTTATTTGCGTATGTTAGCCACCATATCTTGCTTGGCCACTGCTGCAACCTCACCACTTTACCCCTTCTTTACCCATTAAGCTTTGCTAGTCTTGATACCCATGGTAATGGGATTGCTGAGTCCTCGTAGCTCACATATTACTACAACAACAGTTGCAGGTACAGGTTATGCACTGATCATGACGCGAGAGTGATGTTTTCTTGTTTTGGAGTTCTTCTTCTGCTTCTTCTTCAATCAGGGGATAGGTTCCAGGTCGGCAGCCTGGGCTAGCAGGGTGGATGTCATTTGAGTTTCTGTTTGTGTTTCATCCATAGTCGGATGATGCTCTGGTGTGTAATGATGTTGTATTCGTGTGGCATTGTATGCCTTTTGTATGTATCCCCAACTATTATGTAATGGTATGATGTAATTATATCCACCATGCAAAAGTTTCTCCAATATGCGCTTCTATCCTTGGTGGGACCTTCGAGTTCGTTTAGGATAGGGTCGCATATTGGGCGTGACAAGTTGGTATCAGAGCCTCGACCGACCATAGGAGTCCCCTTGATCAATCGTTTAGTTTGGCCATTGTTGAGTCTAGAAGAAAATTGTTTTCGGAGTCTAGTTATATCAGAGAGTAGGAATTCTTTTTACTCCTTGACCCCTTCATCGCTCTAGTGAGGAATCTTGATGTAGGTGTTTTGAATTACTCCTCTTCCCTTTCAAACTTTCTTTAGGTTCACGCAGTTGGTTTTTTCGATCGTTGGTTCTCAGCTCTTTTTTCATCCGGTGCATTTCTTGTCAAGTTGACTCGAGTCTCTTCATCTTTGCCAAGTTCAATCCTTAGTTGTTTTCTTTTCCCACCCGCCCACACTTTTTCTTCTCGGAGCCGAAGTCCGTAATCGGCTATTCATCCTACTCGTGTGAACTCTCTGCATTCCTTTCTCAATTATTTCAACTCTTCAACATATTCGTCGGGTCTCCCTTCCAGTTGCCTTTGTTTTTCCCTCCCTCCCACCCTTTTTCTTCCCGGAGTCTGAGTCTCTTTCGACCATCAATTTCATTCGTGTGGAGCCTCTTCAGTCTTTCGTCAATTGTTTCAACCGGTGAATTCTCTTTTGTTTGACATTCTTCATCTCTTTTCCAGTGGACTCAATTCAAGTTTTTCGGGTTGTTCACATTCTTTTCCCTTGGATCAAGTGTTCTCCTTGCTCGTTTGCCTCTCGCCATTCAATCATTCCGGAGTTCGGAAGACATCTCAGGAGATTCGTTTGTGTTCCAATTAATTCGAGGTTATCACCTCATTCAAATATTTCAATTATTCCGGTACATCATCTATCTCTTCTACAATCCTTTTCAATGGTGTATCTTTAGTGGGCCCTAACCCATAGGTCTTTTACCAGGATCTTACTTGACTCTTCTAATTTATACGGAGCGATTCCCAAAGTCTTTTGAAGTTTGACATAAGAATGAATTTTCATCAGTCATATTCCTTCTCCAAGATCGCTTTCAGAATATTTTCATCATTGGTTCATCATTTCTACTCTTATTTGTTCCAGAGTGTCTCAACAATTGGGTGGTGTTTCTCCTCGTCATTCTCGGATTTTGAAGACCGAAGAAGAGTTCCTCTTAAATCTTTACCCGTTCTTACAAAGATGCGTAGTTCAAGTTTGATGCCATCCTCTCATAATTGTTTTCGATTGTGGGAATTATTTTCACCCATCCGGAGCATTTCATGAGTTGTTTCCATTTCTTTCCTCCGAAGGCCATCATGTCATAATTCTTCATTCTCAGCGTGTAGCTATCGTTCTCCAAATCTTACTAGTGAATCATTCAAATATCCTCTAATTAGTTCATGTTCTCTTAGTTCTCATGTATCTACATCCCCTCAAGTATCTTCATTCGTTTTCCAATTCCTTCTTATCCTTTGTACTTGTCATTCATAGCTTTGCAACCTCCAAGGTTCACATGGTGTTCCTTGTTTCTATTTTCTACCGCAGCTCTCCCAATTGTGTTCAACTCCGTTGTGTTCTTTCTTTCAACTTCTCAACCTCTCAAAGTTCTTTGGTTTAACTCATTTGTCGAAGAAGCAACTTTGTTTTATATCTTCCTCTTCCGTTTCTCTCCGGTGCCATCCCTAGATCTCGGGACGAGATCCTTTTGTAGTGATGGAGTGTTGTAACGCCCCAAGACTGACACACCAGATGCCTTCCTTGTTTTGCGAGTCAGCTGTGTTATTTATTTGTTTTCTGCATTCATCATCGCATCATTCGCATTGCATCGGCGCTGTTGCCATCATTTTTTTCAAACTTGCATCTGTCGTAATTGCCGCCTCTTCCTTGTCTTTGTTGACCTCCTCTTAGATCAACCAGACCACTCACTTCTCTCTCTTGTCGGAGCCCTTCAAACCCTCTTGTCTTTGTCGACCTCTCTCGGCCCCCCTCTCGTGTGTCCGAAAGCTGCCCCAAACCCAAACCGGGCTGTCATCACCGTTGGGTCCGGATCATCCCCAAACATCTATAAAACATCTTCATTTTCTTAATTGGACTTCCTAACCTATATTTTTTCAGCTGTCCGATTTTGATCGGAGGGATTAGATCACCCTTAATCTAACTCACTCGCATATATATATATATATATATATATATATATATATATATATATTAGCCTATCCCGAGACCGAATCCCTAATTCCAAGGGACCTTGCCCCATCCTCCCAGCCGCCGCCGCCAGTCCTCTTCCACCTCGGGGTCCCTCCCGATCCACCTCCACACAACCAGATCACTGCAGCCACCCACCTGCCCAAATCCTCTCGCAGCGTGCCTCCTCTTCCCTCCTCTGCTCGATCCCGAGATGACCATGAGCACATGCGCCTCCCCGCCGCCTGCGCGTCCATGCCGCCGGCGACAGCAGCAACAACAGGTCATGCCGTCGGCCTCGTCCAGCTCCTTTTCTTCCCTGCCTTCTCTTCATTTGCTCCCCATGCTCCTCTCTCTCTAAACATTTCTAATCTCTCTCGCCTCTCCCTTCTCTAGCAGGGACCCGACGCCATGGATGCTCGCGTCCATGATCTTGCAGCGCCATCGCCTGGAGCTTCTTCGCCGGAGGCCTTCGCCTCGTCCACGTCGCTGGCGTCCATGCCCGCCTGAACCTCGTGCCCGAGGAGACCCAAGCCGAGATCCTCCTCCCTGCCTTCGCCTCGGCCTCGTCCAAGAGACAAGCCAACGCATCAGTCCCGCCGTTGACCGAGCCACTCGTCCGCGTGAGGCCTCATCTGCTCCCGCAAGCGAGCCGCCGCTAGATCCCTTCCTCCTTGACTCCAACAAGCCTCGCCAGAGTCCAAGCCGTCACTATGCCCTCGACCATCTGCTTCATCTGTTCCTCTGTCCTCTTGCTTTGCATCGAGCCGCTGGCATCGAGAGGAGATCCCCCTGCACCGAGCCGTCCTCGACCTCCATCTCATCGCCCACGTCGCCGCCTTGCTCCGCCCTCGCTGTCGTCCCGCCGGTGAACAGCACCAGCAGGTCATCCTCTCCGCCCCTCCTGTTTGTCTCCACCGCCAAGTCCCGTGCTTGCTGGCTTCCGCTGCTTCGAGCGACAGGACGAGGGCCGCCCCGTCGTTGACCCGATCTGGCGCCAGCGTGGACAAGCGCTATCTGGCCCAGCTAGCGCCCTCCTCATCAACCTGGGCTTGGCCCATGGTGAGGCCCCCTTGCAGCGCCTCTTTTGTTTTTCTTCTGCTGGCCCAACATGCTTTAGATTCGGCCCGTACATGTTTTTTTCTCAGTTGCGATTTTAACCAATAACCGAGTTAAAACAGTTTTGCAGAAAACCCCTTGCACTTCATGCATATAATAACTCATGAACTATGCATCATATGTAAAAACTTCATGTATGTAAAATGCTTAGTTTTTCATCTAGTTTCATAATATGCTGCTTTCATCCATGTTTAAAATGCTTAAACTTGTTGTTTGTTTAATTTTCTTAAATGCCATGCTAAAATGATTTATTTCATAACTAAATAATCGTAGCTCGGTTTTAAATAAACTTTATATGTAAATGGGGTGGAAAAATGCCTAGTTTAACATGGTGCACTTGCTTGGCATGTTTAACAACATTAAAATATGTTTTAGGGCAGAACAATACCAAATTCTTAAATTGCACATGAGGATTTTCCGGAATTGTTGGTTTTTGTTTCCGGCCTCATTTAAACTTGCCTAAATAGTTAGTTTACTTTTGTTACACCCCTTGCCATGTTTAACAGCACTTAACATTGTTGTGTACCTAAACGAGAGTGAACTAAATAACTCAGATGTGGTGTTTCGTCAATATGCAACTCGTTGCATATTGAGCTCCACTTAACTTGTAGTATTGTTTGTTGCACTTTGCCATGCCATGCCTCTTTAAACCGGACATGCATCATACTTGTTTGTGCATCATGCCATGTTTATGCTTGTGCATTTACCATGTTGGTTGTTTCTTTCCAGTGTTGCCTCTTAGTCCCGGTAATGTTACGATTGTGAGGATTCGTTCGACTACTCCCGTTCGTCTTCTTCATGGAATCGTTCTTCTTCCTAGAGGGATTTCAGGAAAGATGACCGTCACCTTGGATCTCATTACTATCATTGCTATGCTAGTTGCTTTGTTCTATCGCTATGCTCCACTACCTATGTCTTGTTGATCAAGCCTCCCAAATTGCCATGTCAGCCTCTAACCTTTTTCACCCTTCCTACCAAAACGGTGCTTGGCTATGTTACCGCTTTGCTCAGCCCCTCTTATAGCGTTGCTAGTTGGAGGTGAAGTCAAAGATTGCTCCATGATGGACAGGATTATGTTGGGATATCACAATATCTCTTATTCAATTAATGCATTTGTATACTTGGTAAAGGGTGGAAGGCTCGGCCTTATGCCTGGTGTTTTGTACCACTCTTGTCGCCCTAGTTTCTGTCATACCGGTGTTATGTTCCTTGATTTTGCGTTCCTTACGCGGTTGGGTGATTTATGGGACCCCCTTGACAGTTCGCTTTCAATAAAACTCCTCCAGCAAGGCCCAAACTTGGTTTTACCATTTGCCTACCTAAGTCTTTTTCCCTTGGGTTTCCGGAGCCCGAGGGTCATCTTTATTTACCCCCCAGGCCAGTTCTCCTCCGAGTGCTGGTCCAAACCGAGCGATGTTCGGCACCCCCTGTGCAAGCAGGGTCTATTCCTACCCGACGTCTTGCTCATCCGGTGTGCCCAAATAACGAGATATGTGCAGCGCCTATCGGAATTTGTCGGTACATCGGGCGACTTTGCAGGTCTTGTTTTACCATTGTCGAAATGTCTTGTAAACCGGGATTCCGAGACTGATCGGGTCTTCCCAGGAGAAGGAATATCCTTCGTTGACCGTGAGAGCTTGTGATGGGCTAAGTTGGGACACCCCCGTAGGGTATAAACTTTCGAGAGCCGTGCCCTTGGTTATGTGGCAGATGGGAATTTGTTAATGTCCGGTTGTAGATAACTTGACACCAGATTCGAATTAAAATGCATCAACCGCGTGTGTAGCCGTGATGGTCTCTTTTTGGTGGAGTCCGGGAAGTGAACACGGTTTTGGGTTATGTTTGACATAAGTAGGAGTTCAGGGTCACTTCTTTTTCATTGCTAGCTTCACGACCGTTCTGTTGCTTTTTCTCGCTCTTATGTGCGTATGTTAGCCACCATATCTTGCTTAGCCATTGCTGCAACCTCACCACTTTACCCCTTCCTTACCCATTAAGCTTTGCTAGTCTTGATACCCATGGTAATGGGATTGCTGAGTCCTCGTGGCTCACAGATTAGTACAACAACAGTTGCAGGTACCGGTTATGCGCTGATCATGATGCGAGAGCGATGTTTGCTTGTTTTGGAGTTCTTCTTCTGCTTCTTCTTCGATCAAGGGATAGGTTCCAGGTCGGCGGCCTGGGCTAGCAGGGTGGATGTCGTTTGAGTTTCTGTTTGTGTTTCATCCATAGTCGGATGATGCTCTTGTGTGTAATGATGTTGTATTCGTGTGGAATTGTATGCCTTTTGTATGTATCCCCAACTATTATGTAATGGTACGATGTAATGATATCCACCTTGCAAAAGTGTTTCCAATATGTGCTTCTATCCTTGGTGGGACCCTCGAGTTCCTTTAGGATAGGGTCGTATATTGGGTGAGACAGGCATTTGACTGGAGTCGTTGGCGCACTAAGTTGATTCTTCTCCAAGTCTGTCGAGCGTGCCTTGCCCTTCTTCAAGTGGCACTAACTTACAGGAACATGCATACATGTCCCAGCAACGAACGTGTCAGTCATCAGCGAGTGAATCCAGGCTATAGCAACTGGGCTAGCAGGACTCCGGTAAACCGGGGTATAGCGGGCTAACTAGACTCCGGTAGACACCGCGTGACATTTCCCCGAAGGGACAGACACAGGAACGAAGAAGGACACATGCCGGCCAGCCTAAGTGTTCCGGAGCAGTAGCAAGCTACCATGGCTCAATGGAAGCACTAGGAGACATTTCCCGGTAAGAGAGGCTACCAAGGATAAACAACTAGATAGTCAGATCCCACACAAACCAAGCATTTCAAAAACATACACACAATATGCTCGATATGTGAAAATACAACATGGCATCACAACATGACTCTACTACTCAAGTATTTTATTACAAACGGAAGCTTAACATGTCTGAGTACAGACATCTACAAATGAAAAAGGCTGAGAAGCCTGACTATCTACTAGAACCTGCTGAGGGCACAAGATCGTAACTGAGGTAACAAGCTAAATGTCGAAGTCCACGTGGAACTACTAGTGAGACGGAAGTCTCTCTGCAAAAACATAAAATAGGCAAACGTGAGTACAAATGTACCCAGCAAGACTTACATTAGAACTAACTACATATGCATCATTTTCAACAAAGAGAATGGTGGGGTTTAACTGCATCAAGCCAGCTTTCACTCGGTGGCTATCCTGAACTACGACTACAAGTATCTCTTTTGAGGTGGCGCACATGAGTCCACATATTCACCATATCAATACAACACTATGGATCCGCTCCCGTCTCACTACGAGAACGCCATCCATAGCACTCACGCTTATCTTGCGCATTTTACAGTATCCACTTTCACTTGTCTATGAACTGTACAGGCAACCCAGAAGTCCTTTACCGTGGACACGGCTATTCTAATAGATAATGTTAACCCTACAGGGGTGTACTTCTTCACACATGCTCTCACCACTTATCGTCGTTTACACGACATGTACTCGGCAACCTTCAAGCGGAAGCCCAGCGAGGGTGTCGGCCACGACCTGATTAACCACACAAGTCTCTCGTCCAGGTTTGTCGCCTATTCGGGTTCCATCTGCAAGGAGATTCGGCCGAGGTGTCGCTCACGGCCCCAAACAATGTGTGTTGGGTTCCCAACCCCACCTCAACGGGTGGATCTACAATTGGTACACCATGCCACGGTGCCTAGTCTGTCCCAAGCCCACCTGTACCGGGTGCCACTTGGTAGACTACTAACACTACCTACAAACACCAGAAACTAGTTGCAACTCCTGGACAGAGATCAGGTTGATTAATAAGTCGAGAGAGCTTGGAGCACCCGGAGCCCAATGTGTGGTAGTAATTGTTCATGGATCACAAACACAGAACTTAGTTCCTGAGGACAGTTTCAATGAGGCAACCCACCATGTACTCCTACATGGCCTCTCACCGCTACCTTTACCAAATCGTGTTCACACACTTAGCTCTCAATAGTAGGACATGTTCACCACATTCCAATTCATCCCCGATGAATCAGACCTGACTCAACACTAAGTAGTAGCAGGCATGACAAACAAGCATGAATGAGTAGGCACATCAGGGCTCAAACAATTCCTACTCATGCTAGTGGGTTTCATCTAATTATTGTGGCAATGACAGGTCATGCAGAAGAAAGGGGTTCAACTACCGCAGCATGTAACAGTTGAAACGTTGTTGTCCTAATGCAGCAAAAGAGAGCAGGAGCAAGAGAGTGGGATCGTATCGGAATGAACAAGGGGGTTTTGCTTGCCTGGCACTTTTGAAGATAGTATAGTTCTACATCGGTGTCACATCCCTAGCTTCTGGTGCTGCCTGGTGTTGCATCATGTTTAAACTTTCGAAACTTGAACTGAGGAAATTTGGAAGCCTCAAAATTTAAATAAATAGAAGGGCAAAAACCCTAAAATCTCATTCATTGTTCCAAAATGCTCTTCTTAAATGTTTAATATTTTTGGCAAGGGTTTTGATCCCAAACCAAAATAATGAACATTTTAAAGGATTTATTTTTGGGACTTTGAATTTAAATCATTAGCTATTTGAATTTGAATTATATTCATATAATTAGAATATAATTTCAAATACCCCTGAAATATTTTATGAGCTTTTGGAAAAGTCCATCTAGCAAAATAAAAATATTCAGAGGAGTTTTTGGCATTGTTTGAATTTGTTTAAATTCAAAACAATGGCAAAAGATATTAAATAAAACAAAACAGAAGAAAAAAAATAAAAAGAGTAAAAGCCTACCTGACGCTCACCTGGTAGCCAAACCGGCCCAGCACTGCAGCTGGCCGGCCCAGCCCGCCACTGCTACCCCCCTGTCGCCTTCCTCCTTTGCCAGGAGGACGGGCACGCGCCCGGCGCACGCGGCCACGTGCCCCGGCCACCTCCTGCTTGCCACCGAGGTGCCCCGACGCGTCTGGATACGCCCGTAGCCCCCTCTGTCTCTCCCCTCGCTCTCTGCTCTCTCTCGATCCCTTCCCCCTCCTCTGCTCTCTCTCTCGCGTAGCCCGAGCAGAGCTCATCGCCGCCGCTCGCCGTTGCCGCACCCAGAGCCTCCCCCTCGACCCCTCGGCGTGCCTAGTAGCTCGGCTACCTCGCCCTCATCCTCTCCGCCGAGTCAAGCGACCTCGGACGCCCTGCATCGCCGTCATCGAGCCGTCTTCTTCACGCACGGCCGCCGGATGCCGCGCGCCGATTCGCCGTCTCCGACGCGTCCCCGAGCCCGCTGAACCGCTCTCCGACCTCCCTGTGAGCTACCGCATCTTCCCCTTCTCATCCTTTTCCTGTTTGCGCACTCTAGCTAGCCCCACCACCTTGCCCGAGAATCCCTCGCCGCCGGCCATGGCGCCGTCGCGGCCACAGCCGTCGCCGCTTGCTTATGAGCCCGCCAACGCGCTCAGTGCATCCGAAGGAGCTCGAATCACCCAACTGCTGCTCCTCCCGTGCTCTGTGGCATGGTTTCCGTCGATAGCCGAACTCCGGCAGCCGCAAAAGAGCTCGCCGCCGGCAGCTCCGGCCACCCCAGCTGCTGTCGCTTATCTCTTTAGATGCGCCTTCCTCCCAGGAACCCGTAGGAGCAAACCGCACGTCAAATGGTGCTCCGTAGCGAGCGCACGGTGCACCTCCACTGTCAGCCGTGGTCGTCGCTGGCGACACTCCGGTGGCTGGTGACGTGGCGACGTCATTAAACGCTAATGACGCACTAACCAACCCCCTAGGCCACTGACTAATGGGCCCCACGCCCTAATTAACACAAATTACATCTTCTGTTTAATTTAACTAACCCCGGTGGGCCCACGCGTCGGTGTTGACTCGCTGACGTGGCCTTTGACCAGCCCCACATGTCAGTGACTTATGCCAGCTGTGTGTCACTGACCAGTGGACCCCCCTGGTCAGGTTTGACCTAAGGCTGCCGTGTTGACTCTGCTGATGTAACCCCGACGTCATGCTGACGCAATTAACAATTTTCTGGAATTATTTTAATTATAAATATTCAGGAAATTCCAGAAAATAGCTAAAACTTCAATAAATCATAGAAAATTAACCATAACTCCAAATGAAATAAATTATATATGAAAAATTATCAGAAAAATTCAAGGAATCCATCTGTACTATTTTCATGCATGTTTGAACAATGTTTGTCCTCTGTTTTGGACAAAACAAATTAAGGGCATTTAAATAATCATATATGGAGTTGGAATTTGAATCATGTATTCAAACCAACTTCATTTAAATCATAGTTAGGTGCATTAGCCCAAAACACATTCATATTGCCATGCCATAGCATGCATCATATTGTGCATTGCATTGATCGTGTTTCTTCTGTGTTTGCCGGTGTTGTTCCCCCTCGGTAGACGTTGTACCGACGATGTGATCGTTGACACTGATGAAGACTCAATGTTATCTTCAGAAGTGCCAGGCAAGCAAAACCCCCTTGTTCATTCCGATACAATCCTACTCTCTCGCCCTGCTCTCTTTTAATGCATTAGGACAACACCGATTCATCTGTTACTTGCTGCGGTAGCTGAACCCCTTTATCCTTTGCATGACCTGTCATTGCCACAGTAAATAGATGAAACCCACTAGCATGAGTAGGAGTTGTTTGAGCCCTGATGTGCCTACTCATTCATGCTTGCTTGTCATGCCTGCTACTGCTTAGAGTTGAGTCAGGTCTAATTCATCGGGGATGAATAAGAGGCGTGTGAACATGTCCTACTGTGTGTGAGCTAAGTGTGTGAACACGATTTGGTAAAGGTAGCGGTGAGAGGCCATGTAGGAGTACATGGTGGGTTGTCTCATTGCAGCCGTCCTCAGGAACTGAGTTCTGTGTTTGTGATCCATGAACAGCTACTACCACACATTGGGATCCTTAATTGACTCTCTCGACTTATTAATCAACATGATCTCTGTCCAGGAGTTGCAACTAGTTTCTGGTGTTTGTAGGTAGTGTTAGTAGTCTACCAAGTGGCACCCGGTACAGGTGGGCTTGGGACAGACTAGGCACAGTGGCACGGTGTACCAAGTGGCACCCGGATGGTGGGCTTGGGAACCCTGCTCACATCGTTTGGGGCCGTGAGCGACACCCCGGCCGGATCTCCTTGCGGATGGAACCCGAATAGGCGATAAACCTGGACTAGAGACTTGTTCGGTTAGTCAGGTCGTGGCCGACTCCCTCGCCCGGCTTCCGCTTGAAGGTTGCCGAGGTACATGACGTGTACAGGGCGGTAAGTGGCGGAGAGCGTGTGTGAAGAAGTACACCCCTGCAGGGTTATCATTATCTATTCGAATAGCCGGATTCCTCGGATATGGAAACTTGGACCCCTTGTACAGTTCATAGACAAGTGAAAGTGGATACTCTAAAATACGCAAGATAAGCGTGAGTGCTATGGATGGCGTTCTCGTAGGGAGACGGGAGCGGATCCATAGTGGTGTATTGATATGGGGAATATGTGGACTCGTGTGCGCCACCTCAAAAGAGTTACTTGCAGTCGTAGTTCAGGATAGCCACCGTGTCAAAGCTGGCTTGCTGCAGTTAAACCCCACCATCCCCTTTGGTTGATAATGATGCATATGTAGTTAGTTCTGATGTAAGTCTTGCTGGGTACATTTGTACTCACGTTGCTTAATTTATGTTTTTGCAGAGAGACTTCAGTCTCGCTAGTAGTTCCGCGTGGACTTCGACGTTTAGCTTGTTACCTCAGCTACGATCTTGTGCCCTCGGCAGGATCTGGTAGATAGTCAGGCTTCTCAGCCTTTTTCATTTATAGTTGTCTGTACTCAGACATGTTAAGCTTCCGCTTGTGCTTTGACTTGTATGCTCTGATTGCTGGGTCATGAGACCCATGTTTGTAATATCTCGCTCCTCGGAGCCTATTGAATAAACTACTTGAGTCGTAGAGTCATTTTGTGATGCCATGTTGTATTGCACATATCGAGCATATTGTGTGTATGTTATTGAAATGCTTGGTATGTGTGGGATCTGACTATCTAGTTGTTTATCTTTAGTAGCCTCTCTTACCGGGAAATGTCTCCTAGTGTTTCCACCGAGCCATGGTAGCTTGCTACTGCTCCGGAACACTTAGGCTGGCCGGCATGTGTCCTTCTTCGTTCCTGTGTCTGTCCCTTCGGGGAAATGTCACGCGATGAATACCGGAGTCCTGTTAGCCCGCTACAGCCCGGTTCACCGGAGTCCTGCTAGCCCAGTGCTACAGCCTAGATTCACTCGCTGATGACCGACACGTTCGATGCTGGGTCATGGATGCCTGTCCCTGTAAGTTTGTGCCACTTTGGGTTTACGACTAGCCATGTCAGCCCGGGCTCCTTGTCATATGGATGCTAGCGACACTATCATATACGTGTGCCAAAAGGCGCAAACGGTCCCGGGCAAAGGTAAGGCGACACCCGTGGGAATACCGTGCGTGAGGCCGCAAAGTGATATGAGGTGTTACATGCTAGATCGATGTGGCATTGAGTCGGGGTCCGGACAGCGTTGGTATCAGGGCTTGACTGCCTGTAGGATTACCAAGCCAAACTGGTCGAAGTTGAGTCTAGAAATTCTATAGTTATATAAGGGAATTGATTGTGGGATGGAAACGTAAGGCTCTTTTTACTCCTTATACCTTATGACCTTCTGATCTGAGTCATCTTATCTTCCCTACGGGGATTAAGAACTAGGCTATCTCTTCTTTCTATCAGGATCACGTGTTACTTATCCGTAGACTTATAAGATTGTTGGATTTAAGCTTGAGTTCAGTTCCTACGACTTCTGTATGTTAACTGTTGATCTCGAAACCTTGATATTGTGCTTCTGAGTGGTTATGCCACCATTTTTGTGATTGTCCCAAATCTTTTTGAGCATTTACAGCCGTTATGTTGTCCGAGTCATCCCAGGTTTCCAAAGAGTCTGATGCATTTGCAAAATCCTTTCCCTCTGGTTTCGTTGTTGCTTTATGCCAGCTCAATCACACTAATTGTTGGGTTGAGGTATTTTATTGCCTAGACATTTATGTGGGAGTTATTATTATGACCCTAGGTGTCTCAGGGGATCATCTAGTGGTCTAGCCATGATTTGTGTCCTAGTGTGATGATTCTGGTCTTTATTCTCGAAAGCATTCCGTGGTGCTACTTAGTAGTAGGTATTCTATTTCTGGGTTCTTGAACCCGAGATTCACTCTACTTACATCATGTTGATAGTAATTGCTAGCTCCCTTAGGTTATTAGTAACCTTTGCGATAGTCCTTAAAGTCCGTGGTATCTTCTTCTTCCAAATACCATGAACTACTTATGGCAGAAGTTCCTCGTTGAACTGAACGATCACAACCAGAGTGCTCTTGATGAGTTCTCCATTATATATTGTGGCTCTACCAGTTCTACCTTTCTACATGGGTTATCCGGAAGAAATATGTTGAACTTCGTTCGACATGCTAAACCATGCATCCACAACTCAGAAAATCGTATGTTCCTTTGAGTTGTCCCTCTTTAGTTGTCTTCTGACCCTCGTCTATCAATTGATAGTCAAGATTATGTGTGCATTCGTTCATCGATGCCTATTACTCTGGTGGTCTGTCAAGCCATTCTATTCCGGAATGACTAGGAGAAACAAACTCCAGTACCTCATCCATATCTAGGATTGGGTCAAAGCAGTTGTATTCCGCAGATCAAATGCCAATCCAGCTTTTGGTTCTGTTCTACCTTGGAGTATTACCCCCTTTATGTCAGAATTGTCATGAGAACTGCACCAACTCTCATGAATTTTGACGTAGTGATACTTCTCACCATCATTAGTCATTCCTCGGTCTTCGTGTTGATGCAACCGGAATACCGACAAATGAATTGTGATGTGTGAAATCAATACTCCTAGCAACCTTGTTGCTTGGTAGTTAAAGGACAATAATTTCATTCTTAGCGTGTTGGTTTTTGAATCATCCTTCTAAGACTGATCGTGCTACCTAGTCCTTATTTCGGTGCACCCTTCGATTGATGAGTTAGGATCTTGTCAAGTCCTCACTCATTTGATCATATCGTCTTGCCCTCAAAAGCGAGATTGTTTTCGAGCTTAGTAACATATCGGTGATTCGTGATTTTTCGAAGATCTTCTCGGTAGTATTACCAGGTTGTCACCTGACCGCTATGTTGAGCTCGTGATCAAGTTGGTTTCTTGTGAACCACTCTCTCTCCAATATCGGTGTTAGATATCCCTGAGCTAGTTGGTTAAGCTAGACAACAACTTGGAGAGTTGGAAGATAAAAGCTTGCCTGACTTAGTTCGTTCCAAAGGGATATTCTTGTGTAGTGTGTGTTGAAGAAAGATGATATCTTCATCGATTGGTCCCTGTGATCAGTTGCTGGACCTATTGTCTTATCAATCCTTTGATTTGAGTATGGGCTATCGTCAAATCAAATCAGAACCAACGATATTCACAATGTTGTCTTACTCGTGATTTTCCCTCGAGCTTACACCATTATATTCTTTGGTCTGACCAATGCTATCACCGTGTTCACTTAACTATGGAATTCCTTTTATATGGAAACCTGGATGAATTGTTGTTGAGCCCATCGACAACATCCTTGTCTCCTCCATGATTTTGTTGAACATTAAGCTAGTGTTGGAAACTTTTGAAAGCATTTCTCCATGCTAGCTCATGAAGCATATGCTGGATGAAAGAAGTGACTTTCTTTGATTCACGTGCATTTGATGTAAGTTGCCGCCGTGGGTTCGAGAAAGTTAGTTTTGCTTCCTCTGGAATCGTCCCAAGTCAGTCATGCATGTGCAAAGTATACTGTGGTTTGGTAGATTAATTACCTCCACTCCATATGTACTCCGTAGCACACCAAGCCACTTATTGATTTGTTCAAGGAAAAGGAGTTGATGTGCTAATCCTAGGTCATGCACAAGACTTCGACATCCTCGATGATGGTTCCCAACCTGAACTCGGTAGTGTTTTATTGTAAGACTACCATGCGATCATGTTTGTCTGAGACAACATGTTCACATGTGTGTAGCAGAACCAGCTCATGTTTTGGAGCTTGCTATCGTAATTCATTTCCCGAGAATCTTGCAATGTCATCTCGTCGATTTGTGTTGCAAACTTTCATTTTTCTTCCTAGACTCGATGAGTCTAGAATATCCTGACACCAACCAGATCTGAATCTCAGGCAGATATGATGGTTGGAGCATTTCCCAAGAATTATAATATTGGTCTCATGATAACCGGTAAAGTGAATGTCGTGGCCAACACACCCCGCCGGGAGACCTAATATTGTAGTATCTTGATTGGAGAAGTTGGCCACCTCCCCATAAGGATTTCGTAGGATTTACCTCCGTAACTGTTCCTTATGGATTCTATTACTTCCGAAGTCCGACCTTTTACTTGATGTTCTAGTCATCAAACCTTTTCAATAAATGGATTACGCTAGCACATCAAGGAGAACATTAGAAGCGGAGTGCTAAATGTCTCTCGGTCGATCATCCAGATTTCGTCCCCTTGGCCTCGCTAAGGTGAAATCTGAGAAAGTGTTATCTTCCTTTGCATCTGCATCATCCATCATCATTCATTGTGGTAGCAAGTTGTGTTGCCAGGATCCTTGACACGGATATTGGTAAAATCTTGATGATTATGGAAATGCTCAAGTTCTTGAGAGCACGCACAAGCGCTAGGTGTTATCATCAGCACTAGCTGGGTTTGCTCTCAGTTTCCTCGGCAATGCTATGACCTTTTCAATCAGTGAATTCACTCTCTATTGTTGGTTCTTCCCCAGTTACCAGAATCATTCCCAGCATTTGCATTTTGTTCCCAGCTTGCACCGCCAATGTGCCATTCTACCACGGGTCTCATCCATTTCCGGTGGTAAGCAAATTCATCCATTATGTTGTCTTCAACAAGGTAATCCACATCATCCAAATCCGAGTATGCCATTCTACCGAACCCCTCCAAACGATCGCTTGAGAATTGCCTTAGGCTGGTATAAAGGTTTTCAATGATCTTTGAATCAAAGGTAATTCTTTTTGCCACTTAAGGGGATATATCTTCGGGTCACCTTCCCTAAGGTGCATCATTATGGTGTCATGTCAACTTAACTCCTCGCTACGTTGACAACCGTTCACCACCCTCTTAGGTGTGGAATTGTTGCCTACCTAGTAAACCTTCGTCATCCGTTTCACTCCATCCCTCTAGATGTGTGCTTCGTCTCTCAGCTCAAGAGAGGTTGCTATGTCTCATTCCGTGAGCTAATCCTGAGTTGTTCGATCTTCGAGAAGATCGATCCTTCTAGAGTTTTCCTTTCCTCTTCTTGTCATGATTAGCGAGAGTTCTCAGAGCAAGACGTCGAGACAAAGATGGTGATCGAAACAACGTTCCTATGAAGTGCAACCTGGATCGTGAAGATTATACTAGTTTGCGTTCCCCCTTCATCTTACCCTACACTTGAATCTCGGGACGAGATTTTTGTTTAGTGGGGGTGAGTTGTCACATCCCTAGCTTCTGGTGCTGCCTGGTGTTGCATCATGTTTAAACTTTTGAAACTTGAACTGAGGAAATTTGGAAGCCTCAAAATTTAAATAAATAGAAGGGCAAAAACCCTAAAATCTCATTCATTGTTCCAAAATGCTCTTCTTAAATGTTTAATATTTTTGGCAAGGGTTTTGATCCAAACCAAAAATAATGAACATTTTAAAAGGATTTATTTTTGGGACTTTGAATTTAAATCATTAGCTATTTGAATTTGAATTATATTCATATAATTAGAATATAATTTCAAATACCCCTGAAATATTTTATGAGCTTTTGGAAAAGTCCATCTAGCAAAATAAAAATATTCAGAGGAGTTTTTGGCATTGTTTGAATTTGTTTAAATTCAAAACAATGGCAAAAGATATTAAATAAAACAAAATAGAAGAAAAAAATAAAAAGAGCAAAAGCCTACCTGACGCTCACCTGGTAGCCAAACCGGCCCAGCACTGCAGCTGGCCGGCCCAGCCCGCCACCGCTACCCCCCTGTCGCCTTCCTCCTTTGCCAGGAGGACGGGCACGCGCCCGGCGCGCGCGGCCACGCGCCCCGGCCACCTCCTGCTTGCCACCGAGGCTCCCCGACGCGTCTGGATACGCCCGTAGCCCCCTCTGTCTCTCCCCTCGCTCTCTGCTCTCTCTCGATCCCTTCCCCCTCCTCTGCTCTCTCTCTCGCGCAGCCCGAGCAGAGCTCATCGCCGCCGCTCGCCGTTGCCGCACCCAGAGCCTCCCCCTCGACCCCTCGGCGTGCCCAGTAGCTCGGCTACCTCGCCCTCATCCTCTCCGCCGAGTCAAGCGACCTCGGACGCCCTGCATCGCCGTCATCGAGCCGTCTTCTTCACGCACGGCCACCGGATGCCGCGCGCCGATTCGCCGTCTCTGACGCGTCCCTGAGCCCGCTGAACCGCTCTCCGGCCTCCCTGTGAGCTACCGCATCTCCCCCTTCTCATCCTTTTCCTGTTTGCGCACTCTAGCTAGCCCCACCACCTTGCCCGAGAATCCCTCGCCGCCGGCCATGGCGCCGTCGCGGCCACAGCCGTCGCCGCTTGCTTATGAGCCCGCCAACGCGCTCAGTGCATCCGAAGGAGCTCGAATCACCCAACTGCTCCTCCTCCCGTGCTCTGTGGCATGGTTTCCGTCGATAGCCGAACTCCGGCAGCCGCAAAAGAGCTCGCCGCCGGCAGCTCCGGCCACCCCAGCTGCTGTCGCTTATCTCTTTAGATGCGCCTTCCTCCCAGGAACCCGTAGGAGCAAACCGCACGTCAAATGGTGCTCCGTAGCGAGCGCATGGTGCACCTCCGCTGTCAGCCGTGGTTGTCGCCGGCGACACTCCGGTGGCTGGTGACGTGGCGACGTCATTAAACGCTAATGACGCACTAACCAACCCCCTAGGCCACTGACTAATGGGCCCCACGCCCTAATTAACACAAATTACATCTTCTGTTTAATTTAACTAACCCCGGTGGGCCCACGCGTCGGTGTTGACTCGCTGACGTGGCCTTTGACCGGCCCCACACGTCAGTGACTTATGCCAGCTGTGTGTCACTGACCAGTGGACCCCCCCTGGTCAGGTTTGACCCGAGGCTGCCGTGTTGACTCTGCTGACGTCACCCCGACGTCATGCTGACGCAATTAACAATTTTCTGGAATTATTTAATTATAATATTCAGGAAATTCCAGAAAATAGCTAAAACTTCAATAAATCATAGAAATTAACCATAACTCCAAATGAAATAAATTATATATGAAAAATTATCAGAAAAATTCAAGGAATCCATCTGTACTATTTTCATGCATGTTTGAACAATGTTTGTCCTCTGTTTTGGACAAAACAAATTAAGGGCATTTAAATAATCATATATGGAGTTGGAATTTGAATCATGTATTCAAACCAACTTCATTTAAATCATAGTTAGGTGCATTAGCCCAAAACACATTCATATTGCCATGCCATAGCATGCATCATATTGTGCATTGCATTGATCGTGTTTCTTCTGTGTTTGCCGGTGTTGTTCCCCCTCGGTAGACGTTGTACCGACGATGTGATCGTTGACACTGATGAAGACTCAATGTTATCTTCAGAAGTGCCAGGCAAGCAAAACCCCCTTGTTCATTCCGATACAATCCTACTCTCTCGCCCTGCTCTCTTTTAATGCATTAGGACAACACGATTCATCTGTTACTTGCTGCGGTAGCTGAACCCCTTTATCCTTTGCATGACCTGTCATTGCCACAGTAAATAGATGAAACCCACTAGCATGAGTAGGAGTTGTTTGAGCCCTGATGTGCCTACTCATTCATGCTTGCTTGTCATGCCTGCTACTGCTTAGAGTTGAGTCAGGTCTGATTCATCGGGGATGAATCAGAGGCGTGTGAACATGTCCTACTGTGTGTGAGCTAAGTGTGTGAACACGATTTGGTAAAGGTAGCGGTGAGAGGCCATGTAGGAGTACATGGTGGGTTGTCTCATTGCAGCCGTCCTCAGGAACTGAGTTCTGTGTTTGTGATCCATGAACAGCTACTACCACACATTGGGATCCTTAATTGACTCTCTCGACTTATTAATCAACATGATCTCTGTCCAGGAGTTGCAACTAGTTTCTGGTGTTTGTAGGTAGTGTTAGTAGTCTACCAAGTGGCACCCGGTACAGGTGGGCTTGGGACAGACTAGGCACAGTGGCACGGTGTACCAAGTGGCACCCGGATGGTGGGCTTGGGAACCCTGCTCACATCGTTTGGGGCCGTGAGCGACACCCCGGCCGGATCTCCTTGCGGATGGAACCCGAATAGGCGATAAACCTGGACTAGAGACTTGTTCGGTTAGTCAGGTCGTGGCCGACTCCCTCGCCCGGCTTCCGCTTGAAGGTTGCCGAGGTACATGACGTGTACAGGGCGGTAAGTGGCGAGAGCGTGTGTGAAGAAGTACACCCCTGCAGGGTTATCATTATCTATTCGAATAGCCGGATTCCTCGGATATGGAAACTTGGACCCCTTGTACAGTTCATAGACAAGTGAAAGTGGATACTCTAAAATACGCAAGATAAGCGTGAGTGCTATGGATGGCGTTCTCGTAGGGAGACGGGAGCGGATCCATAGTGGTGTATTGATATGGGGAATATGTGGACTCGTGTGCGCCACCTCAAAAGAGTTACTTGCAGTCGTAGTTCAGGATAGCCACCGTGTCAAAGCTGGCTTGCTGTAGTTAAACCCCACCATCCCCTTGGTTGATAATGATACATATGTAGTTAGCTCTGATGTAAGTCTTGCTGGGTACATTTGTACTCACGTTGCTTAATTTATGTTTTTGCAGAGAGACTTCAGTCTCGCTAGTAGTACCGCGTGGACTTCGACGTTTAGCTTGTTACCTCAGCTACGATCTTGTGCCCTCGGCAGGATCTGGTAGATAGTCAGGCTTCTCAGCCTTTTTCATTTATAGTTGTCTGTACTCAGACATGTTAAGCTTCTGCTTGTGCTTTGACTTGTATGCTCTGATTGCTGGGTCATGAGACCCATGTTTGTAATATCTCGCTCCTCGGAGCCTAATGAATAAACTACTTGAGTCGTAGAGTCATTTTGTGATGCCATGTTGTATTGCACATATCGAGCATATTGTGTGTATGTTATTGAAATGCTTGGTATGTGTGGGATCTGACTATCTAGTTGTTTATCTTTAGTAGCCTCTCTTACCGGGAAATGTCTCCTAGTGTTTCCACCGAGCCATGGTAGCTTGCTACTGCTCCGGAACACTTAGGCTGGCCGGCATGTGTCCTTCTTCGTTCCTGTGTCTGTCCCTTCGGGGAAATGTCACGTGATGAATACCGGAGTCCTGTTAGCCCGCTACAGCCCGGTTCACCGGAGTCCTGCTAGCCCAGTGCTACAGCCTGGATTCACTCGCTGATGACCGACACGTTCGATGCTGGGTCATGGATGCCTGACCCTGTAAGTTTGTGCCACTTTGGGTTTACGACTAGCCATGTCAGCCCGGGCTCCTTGTCATATGGATGCTAGCGACACTATCATATACGTGTGCCAAAAGGCGCAAACGGTCCCGGGCAAAGGTAAGGCGACACCCGTGGGAATACCGTGCGTGAGGCCGCAAAGTGATATGAGGTGTTACATGCTAGATCGATGTGGCATTGAGTCGGGGCTCTGACAATCGGTGTCATCGAACTCATCGTCGGAACCACGTCTATCGAGAGGGGACAAACACCGGCAAACAAAGAAGAACACAATCAATGCAATGCACAATACGATGCATGATCATGACATGGTAATATGAATGTGTTTGCCTAATGCAACTACAACCAGATGGGTTTGGGTCATTTTGAACCAAAGGAACAACCCCAAACTCAAATTATGAATTTAAATAGTGCCTTATCATGTTTTGCACTAAACAGCAAGGTTAAGTTACTTAAACATGCATGAAACTAGTACAGATGGATAGATTAGATTTTTTTGATCATTTTTCATATATAGTTTATCTCATTCAGAGCTACTGTTGAATTTCTATGATTTTTCAAAGTTTTGGATATTTTCTGAAATAAATAAATCATTTAAGACTTATTTAAATTCCAGAAAAAGAGTTATTGCGTCAGCACAACATCACTGTGACGTCAGCAGGTTAGCGGGGTCGTCTAGGTCAAACCTGACCAGTGGGTCCCACTGGTCAGTGGCACAACTAATTAACCAAGTTAATTAGCCTTAAGTTAATTCTAACTAAACTGTTTGTGGGGCCTGGGCCCACTAGTCAGCGACTAATTAGCTAACTAACCTAGGTTAATTAGTGTTAAAATAATACTAACTAAAAGTGTCAGGTGGTGGCCCACGCGTCAGTGACACATGGGGGGAGGTCAAACCCTGGTCAGCGGGGTCAAACCCACCGGACCTGGTCCACGGCTCGTCGCCGACGACGACAGAGACGGCTGTGGGCTTCGGAAATCGCCCATAGGTGATGGTTTTGGGTGTGGGGAGGCTCTACGAAGAGCTGCTGCTCGCGCACAGCTGATGGAGTAGACGGCGGGAGCTGGGGTGGCCTGCTGGGCTGGGCCAGCTCCTGGGCTGCACAGTACTGGCCTGTGGGCTTTAGGTAAGCGCCAGGTACTAACTCTCTCTCTCTCCCTTTTCCTGTTTTTCTTTTTCTATTTCATTTCCTGTGTTCTAATTTAGTTTAGCCACTAAATCATTTTAATAAATTCTGTAGGTTATTATATGGCTTGCTAAAATATACGCAAAGCCACTCACAAACTTCCAGAATTATTGGAGTTATATTTAATATATATTAAATATAAATCCAAAGCAAATAATTATTGGATTAATTCAAATGGCCAAAATAAATGTTTCTGAGCTCCTAAAAATATTGGTTTGAATTTTACCTCTTGCCAATATTTTTATAGAATAACAGGAACATTTTCTTGGACTCATTTGAGAATATTTTAAAGTTGGTTATTTTTGAACTGATTTCTGAGGGTTTCAACAAACCTCAATTCAACTTTCAGAAATTTTAGACATGATGCATGAGGGTAGTTGCAACTATTTCACTCAGGTATTCTAGGGCTGTGACAACTCACCCCCAGTAAACAAAAATCTCATCCCGAGATTCAAGAGGCGAGGTAAGAAGACAGAGGGGATACAAGCTAGCATGATCTTCATGATCCATTGCTTCAGATCGATCTTGGCGTCCTTCCTTTCGAGATCTTCATCCAACATAATGACGACGGACAGAAACTCTATAGGAATCGATCTTCTCGAAGATCGGCAACTCAAGATCAACTCATGGGGTGAGATATAAAACATCTCTTGAGCTGAGAAACGAAACATACATTCAGAGGGATGGGGTGTAACAGATGACGAAGGTTCCCTAGGTAGGCCACAAATCCATGCTTGATCACGATGTAGCGAGGATTTAACTGTCATGATTCCCCAACGGGGCACCTTAGGAAAAGTGACTCGTAGAATCATCCCTTAAGTGGCAGAAAGAATTACTTTTGACATAGAGATCATTGAAACTCTTGATACCAGCATAAGGCAATTGCAAATGATTGTTTGACGGAGTTCGAGGAAATTGCATACTAAGATCGAAAGGAAACTATGGTTATAGAACAACTCAGCAAACGGAAGGCACATTCCAATTGATACCGAGAATATAACCTAGTGACTGAGCATGCTCTGAAGAACTTGAGCATTTCCATATTCATCAAGGTCTTACCAACATCCGTGCCAAGGATCCTGTCCACAACATACTACCATGATGAATAGTGACAGAGGATGCATATGCAAAGGAAGATAACACTTTCTCAGGTTTCACCTTAGCGAGGCCAAGGAAACGAAATATGGACGATCGACCGAGAGACATTTAGCACTCCGCTTCTAATGTTCTCCTTTATGCACTAACGTAATCCTTTCATAGATATGGTTTGATATCTAGAACATCAAGTAAAAGGTCGGACTTTGGGAACACAAAAATCCATAAGGAACAACTAGGGAGTAAATCATGCGAGGTCCTTATGGGGAGGTGGCCAACTTTCACAATCAGGATACTACAGTAATAGGTCTTCCGGCTGGGTGTATTGGCCACGACATCCACTTTACCGGGTTATAGAGAGACCGATACTATAGTTCTTGGGAAACATTCCAACCATCATAACTGCCTGGGATTCAGATCTGGTTGGTTTCAGGATATTCCAGACTCATTAAGTCTAGAAAGAAAAATGAAAGTTTGCAACACAAATCAATGAGACGACGTTGCGAGATTCTCGGGGAATGAACTGCGTTAGCAAGCTCCAAAAGATGAGCTGGTTCTGCTACACACATACGAACATGTTGTCTCAGACAAGCATGACCACATAGTGGTCTTATAATAAAACACTACCGAGTTCAGGTGGGGAACCATCAACAAGGGATATCGAAGTCCTTGCATAAGTCCGGATTATCTCTTATGAAGGAATTCCTTTTCCTAGAACAAATCAGTTAGTGGCTTGGTGTGCTAGGGAATTCATATGGAATGAAGATGATCAGTCTAACAGACCATGGAATACTTCGCACGTGCATAATTGACTTGGGATGATTCCAGAGGAGGCAAAAACATGCTTTCTCGAATTCACGGTGGCAACTTGCATCAAATGCACATGAATTAGAGGAAGTCACTTCTTTTCATCCAAGCATATGCTTCATGAACGGGGCATGAAGATAATGCCTATAATGTTTCCAATACTAGCTAGATGTTCAACACAAATCATCGAGAAGATAACAATGTTGCTGATGGGCCCAACAACAATACATCCAGGTTTCCACATAGGTGAAATTCCACAATTATGTGAACAAGGTGATAGCATTGGTCAGACCAAAAGATGTAATGGTGTATGCTCGAGGGATCAACCACGAGTAAGACAACATTACGATTATCGTTGGTTCTGATTTGATTTGACGATAGCCCATGCGCAAATCAAAGATTGGATAAGACAATAGCACCGACAATTTATCACGAGGATCAATCGATGAAGATATCATCTTTCTTCGACAAACACACAAATGCAAGGATATCCCTTTGGAGTTCAACTAAGCGGGACAAGCTTTCATCTTCCAACTCTGCAAGTTGTTGTCTAGCTCAATCAACTAGCTCAGGGGTATCCAACATAGATTCTGGGAGAAGGGGTGGTTTACAAGAAACCAACTTGATCACGAGCTCAACATAGTAGTCAGGAGACAACCTGGTGATACTTCCGAGAAGATATTCAGAACATCATGAACCACCGATATGTTATTAAGCTCAGGAGCATTCTTGCTTTTCAGGGCAAGATGATGTGATCAAGAGAGTGATGGATTGAAACAATCCTATCTCATTAATCGAGGAATGCACCAGGGAAAATGGACTAGGTCCCACGATAGATCTTAGGATGATGACTCAATATGAACATGCTAAGAATGAGATTATTGTCCATTAACTACCAAGCAACGGAGTTGCTAGGAGTATAGATTTCACACATCACGATTCACTTGTCGGTATTCCGGTTGTGACAACACGAAACTGATGAATGAATAATGATGGCGAGAAGTATCACTATGTCAAGAGTTCATAGGATGGTGTGCAAGTCCCATGACATTCTAGATATAAAGATGGTAATACTCCAAGGTGGAACAGAACAAAAGCTGGACTAGTATTTGATCTGTGGAACACAACTGCTTTGACCCAATCATGGATATGGATGAGGTACTGGAGTTTGTTTCTCCTAGTCATTCCCGAATAGAATGGCTTGATGGGCCACACGAGTAGTGGCATCGATGAACACGAATGCATAACTACTCCTGACTATCAATTTATAGACGAGGGCCAGAAAACAACTAAAGAGGGACAACTCAAAGGAACATATGTTTTTCTGAGTTGTGGACGCATGGATTAGTATGCCGAACAAATTCAGCATATTTCTTCCAGATAACCCATGCAGAAGGGTTGAACTGGCAGAGTCGCAAAATCAAATGGAGAACCCATCAAGAGCAATCTTGTCGTGATCTCTTGGTTCAAGGAACTTCTGCCAAAAATGGTTCATGGTATTTAGGAGAATGATGTACCATAGACCTCGAAGACTATCGCAAAGGTTACTAATATCCTAAAGGTACGAGCAACACTAACAACATGAGGTAAGTAGGGAAATCTCGGGTTCAGAAACCCAGGAGTAGAATACCTATTACTAAGTGGCATCACGGGATGCTTTCAAGAATGATGGCCAAAATCATCACACGGGAAACACAAAGCATGACTAGATTACTAGGTGATACTCTAGACACCTAGGGTCATCATAAGAGCTCCAACATAAATGTCGAGGCAATAGAATACCTCAACTCAACAATTAGTGTGATTAACCTGGCCTAAAGTAACATCGAAACCAGAGGGTAAGGATTTCGCAAATGCACCGGATTGTTTAGAAACCTGGGATGCCTCGGACAGCATAACGGCTGTAAATGCTCCAAAGGATTTAAGACATCCTACAAAATGGTGGCATAGCCACTCAGAAGCACAATATCAAGGTTTCGAGATCAACAGTTAACATACGGAAGTAGTAGGAACTGAACTGAGACTTAAATCCAACAATCTTACAAGTCTACGGATTAGTAACACGTGATCCTGATAGAAAGAAGAGAAATCCTACTTCCTTAACCCCGTAGGGAAGATAAGGTGACTCAGATCAGAAGGCATAAGGTATAAGGAGTAAAAAGAGCCTTACGTTCCATCCCACTATCAATTCCCTTATATAACTAAAGAATTTCTAGACTCAGCTTCGACCAGTTTGGCTTGGTAATCCTACAGGCAGTCAGGCTCTGATACCAAAGCTGGCAGAACCCCGACTCAATGCCACACCGATCTAGCATGTAACACCTCATATCACTTTGTGGCCTCACGCACGGTATTCCCACGGGTGTCGCCTCACCAGGCCCGGGACCGTTTGCGCCTTTTGGCACACGTATATGATAGTGACGCTAGCATCCATATGATAAGGAGTCCGGGCTAACATGACTAGTCGTGAACCCAAAGTGGCACTAACTTACAGGAACAGGCATACATGACCCAACAATGAACGTGTCGGTCATCAGCGAGTGAATCTGGGCTGTAGCAACTGGGCTAGCTGGACTCCGGTAAACCAGGCTGTAGCAGGCTAACAGGACTCCGATAGACACCGCGTGACATTTCCCCAAAGGGACAGACACAGGAACGAAGAAGGACACATGCCGGCCAGCCTAAGTGTTCCGGAGCCGTAGCAAGCTACCATGCCTCAGTTGAAGCACTGGGAGACATTTCTCGGTAAGAGAGGCTACCAAGGATAAACAACTAGATAGTCAGATCCCACACATACCAAGCATTTCAAAAACATACACACAATATGCTCGATATGTGCAAATACAACATGGTATCACACCATGACTCTACAACTCAAGTATTTTATTCAATAGGCTCCGAGGAGCGAGATATTACAAAAATGGGTCTCATGACCCAGCATTCAGAGCATACTAGTCAAAGCACAAACGGAAGCTTAACATGTCTGAGTACAGACATCTACAAATGAAAAAGGCTGAGAAGCCTGACTATCTACTAGATCTTGTCGAGGGCACAAGGTCGTAGCTGTGGTAACAAGCTAAACGTCGAAGTCCAGGTGGAACTACTAGTGAGACGGAAGTCTCTCTACAAAAACATAAAATAGGAAAACATGAGTACAAATGTACCCAGCAAGACTTACATCAGAACTAACTACATATGCATCATTGTCAACAAAGGGGATGGTGGGGTTTAACTGCAGCAAGCCAGCTTTGACTCGGTGGCTATCCTGAACTATGACTCCAAGTAACTCTTTTGAGGTGGCGCACACGAGTCCACATATTCACCATATCAATACACCACTATGGTTCCGCTCCCATCTTCCTATGAGAACGCCATCCATAGCACTCACGCTTATCTTGCGCATTTTAGAGTATCCACTTTCACTTGTCGATGAACTGTACAGGCAACCCAGAAGTCCTTTATCGCGGACATGGCTATTCGAATAGATAATGTTAACCCTGCAGGGGTGTACTTCGTCACACATGCTCTCACCACTTATCGCCGTTTACACGACATGTACTCGGCAACCTTCAAGCGGAAGCCCAGCAAGGGTGTCGGCCACGACCTGACTAACCACACAAGTCTCTCGTCCAGGTTTATCGCCTATTCGGGTTCCATCCGCAAGGAGATCCGGCCGGGGTGTCGCTCACGGCCCCAAACGATGTGTGCAAGGTTCCCAAGCCCACCTCGACGGCTGGATCTACGCTTGGTACACCGTGCCATGGTGCCTAGTCTGTACCAAGCCCACCTGTATCGGGTGCCACTTGGTAGACTACTAACACTACCTACAAACACCAAAAACTAGTTGCAACTCCTGGATAGAGATCAGGTTGATTAATAAGTCGAGAAAGCTTGGAGCGCCCGCAGCCCAATGTGTGGTAGTTACTGTTTCTGGATCACAAACACAAAACTCAGTTCCTGAGGGCGGTTTCAATGAGACAACCCACCATGTACTCCTACATGGCCTCTCACTGCTACCTTTAGCAAATCATGTTCACACACTTAGCTCTCAAAAGTAGGACATGTTCACCACATTCCAATTCATCCCTGATGAATCAGACCTGACTCAACTCTAAGCAGTAGCAGGCATGAAAAACAAGCATGAATGAGTAGGCACATCAGGGCTCAAACAATTCCTACTCATGCTAGTGGGTTTCATCTAATTACTATGGCAATGATAGGTCATGCAGAAGAAAGGGGTTCAACTACCGCAGCATGTAACAGTTGAAACGTTGTTGTCCTAATGCAGTAAAAGAGAGCCGGAGCGACAGAGTGGTATTGTATTGGAATGAACAAGGGGGTTTTGCTTGCCTGGCACTTCTGAAGATAGTATAGTTCTTCATCAGTGTCATCGAACTCATCAATGGAACCACGTCTATCAAGAGGGGACAAACACCGGCAAACAAGGAAGAACACAATCAATGCAATGCATAATATGATGTATGATCATGACATGGTAATATGAGTGTGTTGGCCTAATGCAACTACAACCAGATGGGTTTGGGTCATTTTGAACCAAAGGTTCAACCCCAAACTCAAATTATGAATTTAAATAGTGCCTTATCATGTTTTGCACTAAAAAGCAAGGTTAAGTTTCTTAAACAAGCATGAGACTAGTACAGATGGATATATTGGATTTTTCTGATCATTTTTCATATATAATTTATCTCATTCTGAGCTACGGTTGAATTTCTATGATTTTTCAAAGTTTTGGATATTTTCTGAAATAAATAAATCATTTAAGACTTATTTAAATTCCAGAAAAGAGTTATTGCATCAGCATGATGCCACTGTGATGTCAGCAGGTCAGTGGGGTCGTCCAGGTCAAACCTGACCAGTGGGTCCCACTGGTCAGTGGCACAACTAATTAACCAAGTTAATTAGCCTTAAGTTAATTCTAACTAAACTGTTTGTGGGGCCGGGGCACACTAGTCAGTGACTAATTAGCTAACTAACCTAGGTTAATTAGTGTTAAACTAATACTAACTAAAAGTGTCAGGGGGTGGCCCACGCGTCAATAAAACACGAGGGGAGGTCAAACCCTGGTCAGCGGGGTCAAACCCGCCGGACCTGGTCCACGGCTCGTCGCCGGCAACGACAGAGACGACGGTGGGCTTCGGAAATCGCCCACAAGAGATGGTTTTGGGCGTGGGGAGGCTCTACTAAGAGGTGCTGCTCGCGCACAGCTGATGGAGCAGACAACGGGAGCTGGGGTGGCCTGCTGGGCTGGGCCAGCTCCTGGGCTGCACAGTACTGGCCTGTGGGCTTTAGGTAAGCGCCAGGTACTAACTCTCTCTCTCTTTTCCTGTTTTTCTTTTTCTATTTCATTTCCTGTGTTCTCATGTAGTTTAGCCACTAAATCATTTTAATAAATTATGTAGGTTATTATATGGCTTGCTGAAATATACGCAAAGCCACTCACAAACTTCTAGATTTATTGGAGTTATATTTAATGTATATTAAATATAAATCCAAAGCAAATAATTATTGGATTAATTCAAATGGCCAAAATAAATGTTCCTGAGCTCCTAAAAATATTGGTTTGAATTTTACCTCTTGCCAATAATTTTATAGAATAACAGGAACATTTTCTTGGACTCATTTGAGAAGATTTTAAAGTTGGTTATTTTTGAACTGATTTGTGAGGGTTTCAACAAACCTCAATTCAACTTTCAGAAATTTTAGACATGATGCATGAGTGCAGTTGCAACTATTTCACTCAGGTATTCTATAGCTATGACAGAGGGGCTCCTTAACCAACTCAGAATTACGATGGAGTTGGAAATTAAGAAATTGATCATCCATGGAGACTTGTAGTTTGTGGTGAGATAAGTAAATAAGTATTATCAGAGTCTGTTGATGGAGGTGCATGTAGAGGTGGTGAGAAAGCTGGAAGAGCACTTTGACGGGTTGCAAGCAAAGCACGTACCGCGTGCGGAGAACTACATTGTTGATGACTTGTGAAAGTGTGCTGCGCAAAAGTTCCTTGTGGATCCTCCACCTAACTCAACCATTAGTGTCCGCCTCAACAATGGCCAGAAAAAGGAGAAAGTTGGACTCCGACAAATGTCTCCCGGCGGGGCTTCCCAAAGACACTGGTAAAGAACTGCCGGGCACAACCCAATTTCGGTTGGTTAGCCGCACCATTTTGCAGAAGTACAAGTTCTTGTGACAACATGGAGCACTCCCACGATTGAGGAGGTACCATTAGTTCTTGTTGTCGAGCCACAGGATCCAAGTTGGGGCAGCACATAGTCAATTTCCTTCAAACAGGAGAACTTCCTGAAGAGCAAGAAGAAGCTAAAAGATTAGCCCGAAGGATAAATATGTACCAATTTGTCGATGACACACTGTAAAGAAACAGACCAAATGGTGTGAAATTGAAGTGCATTTGCCGGGAAGATGGGCAGAAGCAGCTGGCAGAGATACACAAGGGCGTGTGCGGCTCCCACATTGGATTGAGGGACCTGGTCAGAAAATCCTTCCGACAAGGTTTTCTATTGGGCCACTGCCCTCTAGGATGGAGCTGAGCTAGTCACCAAATGTGAAGACTACCAGTTCCACTCCAAGAGCATCCATCAACCAGCTCAAGCGCTCCAGACGATGCCTTTATCTTGGCCGTTCTCGGTCTAGGGGCTTGACATCTTAGGCCCCTTCCCCCGTGCTACCAGGGACTTTGAATTCTTGTATGTCGCAATCGAAAAGTTTACAAAGTGGCCGGAGATCGAGGTAGTGAGGAAGATGACTACATAGTCAGCTTTCAAGTTCTTGAAAGGATTGCTGTGCCATTTTGGAGTGGCCGCCAGAGTGATCACCGATAATGGCACCCAATTCACGAGGCGCGCCTTCATGCAGCATGTCTAAAACCTTGCAAACAAGGTCTCCTTTGCTTATGTTGCTCATCCTTGGATCAATGTGCAAGAAGAGATGATGAATGCTGAAGTGTTGTGTGGACTAATGAAAAGGACTTTTGATCAGTTGCAGAAGTGTGGCAGACGCTGGCTTGATGAGCTGCTGGTGGTTCCTTGGTCCCTCCGTACGACACCAAATCGAGCCACCGGCCAGACTCCCGTCTCTCTAGTATATGGGGCATGTCTTTGGGAAACGACACCTATGGGATCACTGGAATCCCTTCTACGGTTGTGGGGTGAGGGGATCGTGAGGAGAGTAGGACTAGCAGACGACACATAGGGGTTTACCCAGGTTCGGGCTGCAAAGATGCGTAAAACCCTATGATCCTGCTTTGGTGGATGTATTAGTGTTCTCGAGCTCTCGAACTAGCTCTGGGTGTTGTGGGGTTCAAAAGAGCCGAATCCCCTCCCTGTGTGCCATGGGCCTCCTTTTATAGGCGGAAGGGGCTGTCACAGTGGCACACGGGAGGTGGAAACTACTATAGCATTGCAAATTTATCGCTAGTATTACAAGACAAGACACATTTAATCCGAGGCTTAGGTGTCCCTTTGCTTTATCGGGGACGGGGGCGAGGCCCGTCCCGTCCGTCACCGCTCCACCTCATTTCGACACGTGCCCTGGCCGGCGATGCATGCGGTGCCGTGCAGGCAAGCAGGCAGCTGAGGTGGCGCAGTGGTGGAGCCTCCACGAAGGATTGCATGCTGCCACGCAGGTGCCTGCCCAGCTGGTTGGGTCGGCAGCTGCATGCGAGCGGCGGTGAAGACTTGGTTGGCGCGGACCAGGCGGCGGTCCTGCCAGTGCGCTTGGTGAGGGCCTTGTCGGGTGACCCGACAAGGGTCTTGCCGAGTGGCACGACAAGGGTCTTGCCGTGGCACACTGATTTCCCCGGCAAGGATCTTGCCGGGGGTCTCGTGGGTTTCTTCGGTGAGGATGGTTGCCTTCCTATCCTCATCTGATCTCATCTATTCTTTGTCTTCACAAAGATCTGCATGCCACCATGGAGGTGCCTCCCGAGCCTTGTCCCAACACGTTTGTCAAGAGTTGGTGGGCTCAAGGGTGGCTCACTTTGGCTGGCGCGGGCAAGCTGCCCCGGCAAGGGTCTTGCCAGGGCTGCTGAGGCTTCCCCGGCAAGGGTCCTTGCCGGGGGAACCTGCTACGCCTATCTGATCTTTGTGGCCTTGGTCCTTGTTGTTGCTTCGTTTGTCTGGTGGCTTCAGCTTCTCTCCGGCTTCCCTTTCCTGCCGTGTCTCTGCGTGGCCGTGGCAGGAGGCTCTGACTGCCCGTGCACAAGTAAAGGGGTCAAAAGCAGAGCCCCTACTTTTGTACACAGACAGGAGCCCCCAGGCCTGGGCCACACATAAGTGCAGCATGTTGTCAGGCCAGGCCCAGAACGGTGCGCGGGCAGTTGGGGCGGATTTTTACCGCGGCCATTGTTCCGTCTGCTACGCTTACCATGACCCGTGTTGAACGCGCCATGTGGAGGTCGTGTGCGCGCATGACGTGGGCATGCCGGCGTCACCTCGTGGTGGACAGTAAAGAGGCAGCGTGCGTGTCTCTTTGAGAAGGCAGGGCCGCCTCCCATTTACTGCCCTGACTCGAGAACCGTCATTCCACGCATCCCATTGCGCCCGCCCCTTGCGCCACGTTTGCTGCATGCAGAGAGAATGACAGGAGCAGGGGTCGCGGGTAGTTGTGCACGTGCTGGTCGATTCCCACGCACCTTCAATGGAGCGGGAAGGGCGGTCGACGGCCCCGCTCGCTGTCACTTCAACAGGCCGGATTCACTAGAGGCGGCGGCCGAGCCTCGCCCCCGCCCCTTTATAAAGAGGGGCGCGGAAGGGACGGTGCCTCTCAACCTTTCGCCATCTGCCTCTCCCCATCCCTGCTTCCTTTCTTATTCTGCCATGGCGAGGGGGCGCGACGACGCTTCATCGGTGGCGGTGAGGTTTTCGGCTAGACAACACATCACTCCTCCCCAAGAGCTCGTAGCGGCGGAGCCGGCTGAGGGAGTCCTGGATTAGGGGGTATCTGGATAGCCGGACTGTGTACAACGTCCGGGCTATTGAAGCGTGAAGATACAAGACTCCAGACTTTGGCCCGTGTCCGGATGGGACTCTCCTTTGCGTGGAAGGCAAGCTTGGCGATCCGGATATTGTGTTTCCTTCCTTGTAACCGACTCCATGTAAACCCTAGCCTTCTCCGGTGTCTATATAAACTGGAGAGGTTGGTCCTTAGAAGGCCGATCGCAATTACAATCATACCATCATAGACTAGCTCTTAGGGTTTAGCCTCTACGATCTCGTGGTAGATCTACTCTTGTACTACCCATATCATCAATATTAATCAAGCAGGATGTAGGGTTTTACCTCCATCAAGAGGGCCCGAACCTGGGTAAACATTTGTGACCCTTACTTCCTGTTACCATCAGCCTTAACGCACAGATCGGGACCCCCTACCTGAGATCCGCCATTTTTGACACCGACATTGGTGCTTTCATTGAGAGTTCCTCTGTGACGTTGCCACAAGGCTCGATGGCTCCTTCAATCATCATCAACAACGCTGTCCAGGATGAGACTTTCCTCCCCGGACAGATCTTCGTGTTTGGCGGCTTTGCACCGCAGGCCAATTCACTTGGCCATCTGGAGCAGGTCGACAGCTACGCCGCTGGCCACAAAATCAGGTTCGAAAACATGAACTAAACGGCGGATATCCACGGAGACTTGATCTTGGACGGATTCGGGCCCGCGCCAGGAACACGAGACACTCACGACGATCATCGCCTGGACCTGCTGTCGGACAACACTCGGGATATCACCCCGGCAGAAGCCTCAGATCTAAATCCGGGGCAGGTTACGTTGCCTAAGTACGGAGGGTCGGACCCCGCCTCGCAGGCCGTACCCTCATCGGCTATGGAGCCAAACGCAGGCCTCACTTCTGAGGAAGCATGTGACTCCGGACCCCCGGGGTCGTATCCGGATGTAGGTTCCAGTTTGCACGTTCCCGAGCCCGCCGAGCCTGGTTGGGCTCTGGTAATGGAGTTCACCGAAGCGGACATCTTTCAGCACTCGCCCTTTCGCGACATGCTGAACTCATTAAAGTCTCTCTCCTTGTCGGGAGGCTCTGGACCTAACTATGTCCGGCTTGAGTGGGGAGCAGACGACGACGGAATTCATTGCCCACCCACCACCCACTTCATTGCCTCGGTCGATAACAGACGTGCTTGACTTCGACTCCGAACACATCGACGGTATGGATGACGATGCAGGAGAATTACTGGAGCCACCACTCACCGGGCGGTGGACGGCCACCTCCTCATACGATATATATATGGTGGACACTCCGAAGGAAACCAATGGCGACGAGGCAACAGAGGATAACCCCTCGGGAAGAAAAGCAAAGCATGGGGGTTGTCGGCACTGCTCCAAGCCCCGCCACAGCAATACCGGCCCCGGAGACGAAAGTCATCCGGATAGTGCCGAAGAGGAATACAACCCCGATCAACCTACCTTCAAGCCGGCCGGACCGGCCACAGTGGGATACCTAGAGAGGGACAACTGCACACCCCCCTCTGAAGACAAGGAAAGCCTCGGCAATGACGAATTCGCCGTACCAGAAGATCCAGTGGAACAAGTTCGCTTCAAGCGACGGCTCATGGCCACGGCAAGGAGCCTGCAAAGTAAACAAGAGCAGCTTAAAGCTAAGCAAAACTTGCTAACGGATAGGTAGACCATGGTACTGGCCATCGAAAAGTACGGACTCGAAAGCCCCAACAAAAGCCATGAACCACACAATCGGCTACCTCAACCTAAGCAGGAGAACCCAAGGCACACACCCCGACGTCCACACATCATTACAACCCAAGATAGCAAAAGGGGTACGCAAGAGGCACCCTCAGGCCTCGGCGCAATGGTCATAAACGGCAAGTAAAGGAAACTAGTGCCAAGTCCATCAACTCCCGGTCCGGTCAACGGACAAGGAGCAGCTCAAGCCTATTCGGCTTGAGCCACATACTCGATCAACCATGTGAAATTCATGGTACTCCTAGAAGGACGGCAAAGCATACCACTAGAGAATGCCGGATCCTCAAAACAGAGCGGCTGGTCGTATGCCGGAAACAATGATGGGAGGCGTCTAGTCAAGAGACCACCAGAGTATAAAAGTATGGCCGATCGCCCCTGATCACACCGAGCACAGCAATTCAATTGTCATACCCCTAGACCTAGTAGTCCAGGGGCTCCATAATACATAAAGCCCTCGCCGGTATGAAACCACAAAATAACATCTTTTCAAAAGATGCCAGGTGTAAAGGACAAGTCTATTGGCCCACCATTCTAACGGTTGTTATGGGATTAACAAAACATGCCACGCCAAAGATTAATTCTTCGGCGCCCTCCCATCATGCAGTAATTAACCGTATCATAATGGGACGAACCATGTTGGCTAGATTCCACATGGTAAACCATTAGGCCAACGCCGTGTGACATAATCACACTTATAGGAAAGGCCAAACTATGCACTTGGAGCGGAAACCACACAACTGCTGGAGTAGCGAGTCGTGCATGCCTATCAAAATTCTGATATGACAGCCAAATATTCAGACACCAACTGAGGAGTCCACGCTATTTCACGGTATAATGGTTGGGTTCACCAGGGTCTGATCAGGAATCCTTAGACCAACCACAAGAGGACGCTCAGCTGCCTCATAGCATTTGCCCTTACAAACTAACTTTGACACATAACAGGATTGGCAGCGTGGAATAAGCCCGGACACATGATGGCGGGAACATGCAGGTAGAAGGCAGTTCAGATTCACCCTTGATCCACTCAGAACCCCCTCCAGTCCGGCCATCACAGGTTCCGCCAAAAACACCTCCTTTCATACATCGTACCCATATGCATAGACAGATCATCCTCCTACAATGGGTAGATTTAAAAAACACTTATCGTCCGGCGTGTATCGCCGATGCCTCTTTGCCAAATATGGCAGCCACACTTCGTGTTACGCCCGGTTATGCGAGGGGCTACACAATACGACAATAAAGTCCGACCACCTTTTCGGTCGCTCGGCACCCCAAACTTATAGCACTATATGCATCAGCTCCGAATCATGTCTTGGGTCATTGGTTGGGTTTGCCCGGCTCCCATTTTTTGGTACCTTACGTTCCGTTCTATCGGCTAAGGTAGCGCTGAGAGAACTACTACGATTGTGTCCCGGTTCTGTCGGACGAGTGCCTCAGTAGAGAAAGCCGAAAACCGACTGTCATGATGCAGCGAGAGCTGGTCAGCTATTCGAGAGGTTGTAAAATCCTTAAAGATTTATTCCGCACAACGCCATTATAAATGCAGAGTGCGAGGGGTCGGTCCTCCGATCAGGTGCCAATAGAGACCCTAGTTCGGCATTCCGAACACTAGGGGCTGCGCCGACCATACTTGAATTCCTATGGCTAAGTGGGAGTAATAAAGCCGTATAGTCCGATTGCCTAGTTTGTGGCGAGAAACACCTCCTTCAAAGGACCCAACTATGGGATAAAGAGCGTTCAGATATACCCTGAACACCCCCGTATTCTTTTCTGCGTGGGGACAGAAGCCGACGACTGGCCAACTCTCAGGATGTACATACAAATAAACAGCCGCACAAGAAGAACATCTGTTCAAACAAAACATGCAATATATAATAAAAATGCCATTATCCCACATTACAAAAAGCGGCACGAATGCCCTCAGGGGAATATAATGTCTTTGGCACACTTATCCGCCGCAAGGCGGGCCCCTTTCAGTACACCTTCATAGTACCGCTCGGGCTTGCGGTGCTCCTTACCCTCCGGCGGCCCCTCAGTCATCAGCTTCTCCGCGTCAAGCCTCCCCCAATGCACTTTTGCACGGGCAAACGCCATGCGCGCGCCTTCTATACCGACTGATCGCTTGATAGCATCAAGCCGAGGACAGGCGCCCACAATGCTCTTGACGATTCCGAAGTAACTGCTTGGAATTGGCTCCGCAGGCCACAGCCGGACAACTAAGTCCTTCATGGCTAGTTCGGACGCCTGGTGCAGTTCGACCAGCTGTTTCAGCTGATCGATAAATGGCACCGGATAGTTCGGCGCCAAATACTGCGACCAGAAATCCCTCTCCGCAGACTTCTTCTCCTCGGTGCGGTAGAATTGGGTGGCATCTAATATGCTGCGAGGAAGATTCGAAAAAGCCCCTAGAAGAATAAGAATTCAGCTTGCCGCTGAGGATTCTTCCCATTATCATGTACAAAGGGCTAAGAATATAGAAGGCCTTACCAGCCGCAACTTTCCGGGCCTCCTGAATGTCCCGCGCAGCACCTCGGGCTTCTTCCCGAGCACCTTCCACAGCCTCGAGAGCTTGGGCGAGTTTGGATTCTTTCCCTATTAGACTCTGCTCCAAGCCCTCGCTTTTCTTCACAGCTTCCTGGAGCTCTCCCTCAGCTGCGATGACCCTGGCCTCGTGTTTTTCACAAAGCGCCTGTTCAGCCTCAGCCTTCTTATTGGCATCAGCCACAACCTTCTTTAGTGCCTCGTATTCGGCACTCGCTCCTAAACCATACAATACAAATACTTCTCACTATGCACAACTATTCATTCGTGCCAACTTCAAGACAAATGTTTTCAACATACCTTGCTTGTCTTCCAGTTGCTTCTTCACACGGCCAAGTTCTTTCTCGGCCCGTGCAAGGCTCTGCTTCAGTTCGGACACTTCTGCATTATAAGTGGCCGTCCTCTCGGCAGAATCCTGTTTCCACATAAAGGAGTATACGTCATTCACATAAACTCCAGCGAAAGCAGAAGATTTGATCCCCTGCCCAGCTACGTCTTCTCCGTCGGACAGTGTATCAGGGGCTACTACTCATATTATGACAGTTCCTCAAAGGTTTCTTAGGAAACATACCTCAAAGGCCTTTATAAGCCCAAAGCAGGACTCGTTCAGCCCGCTCTCGGCAGACTGAATCTTCTCAACCGCCGCGCCCATGAGAGTGCGGTGCTCATTGACGATAGATGCGTTCTTCAACACTATCGATAGACCGTTGGGCAGCTCTGCTCGAACAGAGGATGCCGACGGGGTAGGCAGGCCTCCCACCATCGAAGGTGGTTGTTCGCTCGACTCTGGAACCTTAGAGGTCCCAGGGGCCTTATCCGCCCCCATGTGTCTGGCAACGGGGATATGTCCTCCTTGGTCCGGGTCCTGTCGGGATGACACCTCAGTGTCGCGCCTGGACTTTAGGGAAGGGGCCTGCAGAGGCGTCTTGCTCGCCAAGGCGTCTGAGCCTAGCGAATTCTCTGATGAGGGCTGTCCGGCACGAGACCTCGCCGGGCTGTGCAAAATGTGGTAACGGTTAAAGCCAATAAATCCAAAAACAATCTCTGACGCATACGTGAGTTCGGATTCCGTATACTTACGACTTCCCTAGGGGCTGGGCCCTGGGATCCCACTCCGGGCTGTTGTCGGCAGCCGTGGTGGATGTCACTGGGAGGGAACCTTTCCCCCTCTTGGGCGATTCGACCTCCAGGGACGGGGAAGCTACACGCTTCCTCCCACCTTCAGAGTGAGGCTCGTCCTCCTTTGCTTCTTCCTCTTTGCCTTCTGAAGAAGGAGCTTTGCTTGAGTCTTCGGATTTTGCATCTGAAGCCTCGCGGCGGTGGAGGCCACTCCGAGTCTTCTTGACCTTCTTGGAGGCCTCCTTCTTTGGCGCCTCGTAAGGCGCAAGGACCAGCATCTTTGACACAAGAGGTCCGGCCGGTTCCTCCGGCAGCGGGGCCGGACAATGTATCCGCTCCACTTTCTTTATCCATCCCTGGGGTCACGATGAAACACGATTAGCATGTGTCCCTCGTAACATGCCAGCTGAAGCCTGAATGGACAGAGCTTGGCTGTAACTTACCTAGCTTGTAGAATGGGATAATTGATACCCGCGGTCCTCGGCGGGGCCCGGCCACGATTTGCCGTACTTGAAGAGCACCCTCCAGATATCCTTGTGGGAGGAATCAAAAAGCTCCTGAAGGGTTTGGTGCTTTGTTGGGTTGAACTCCCACAGAGTGCAAGCTCGGCGCTGATAGGGGAGAACCAGGCAAACTAGCATCACCTAGACTACGTCGACGAGTTGGACGTCCCTGTCAACCACACTCTGAACGCGTGTCTGGAGCAGTGACAGCTCATCGGACGAGGACCAGTTCGGGCCCTTCTTGGGCCAGGACGTGAGCCGTAGTGGAGCTCCGGATCTGAACTCTGGAGCTGCCGCCCACTTTTTGCCGCGTGGTTCGGTGATATAGAACCACTGCTGCTGCCACTCCTTGACGGAGTCGTTGAAAGCACCCTTCGGCCAAGCGGCCTTGGGCATCTTGATTACCATGGCGCCGCCACACTCGGCGTGTTCGCCTCTCACCACCTTGGGTTTCACATTGAAAATCTTCAGCCACAGGCCGAAGTGAGGTGGTATCCGAGGAAAAGCCTCGCACACGACGATGAACGTCGAGATATTGAGGAAGGAGTTGGGGAAAGATCTTGAAAATCGATCCCGTAGTAGTACATGACTCCCCGAACAAACCGGTGAAGGGGAAACCCGAGCGCACGGATGAAATGGGGAAGGAACACGACTCTCTCGTGAGGTTCCGGAGTGGGGACGACCTGTCCCACCGGTGGGAGACGGTGGCCGATCTTCTGGGGCAGATACCCGGCTCCCCGGAGCTTTCGATGTCCTTCTCCTGGACGGATGAGGCCATCCATCTGCCTCCTGCTCCGGATCCGGACATCTTTGGAAAACCTCTCTTTGATGGAGAAGAAGAGTGCTTGGGCGTTAGGGCTCGAACAAAGGGGAATGAGCTAACGGGAGGAGAAGGCGTGGGTAAAAGAGAAAGAAACCTAACCTCTTTATAGGGGCGGTAAATGCTTTTCGCGCCTCCCCACTTGCCTGGTGGAACCCGTATGCCTCCCACTCTCCACGATTAGCAACGCGGTTAGATTACCCACACCTGTGTTGATGAGAATCCTATAATAAGGGGACATGATCTTTGCTTTGACAAGACGTGTCAAGGAAACCGCCTCACAATGTGCGTTGTGGTTGGTTGCAGGAAAATGGTTCGAATAATGACCCGACCGTAATGACACATCGCGTTGCCTAAAGAAGTTGTCAGCAGATTGCGTTTGTGAAATATCTTTCTCTCTACAGCGGTGTTTAAAGATCATTTTGTGGATCCGGACACGATTCAAGTGTTCGATAATTACTTTGGAGTATTCGGAGATGGAACCCGCCTTGCAATGCCGAAGACAAGATTGCGCGCCAGACTCATCGTCATTGAAGCCTGGTTCAGGGGAAATTGAGGGAGTGCTGGATTAGGGGGTATCCGCACAGCCGGACTGTGTACAACGTCCGGACTATTGAAGCGTGAAGATACAAGACTCAAAACTTCGGCCCGTGTCCGGATGGGACTCTCCTTTCCGTGGAAGGCAAGCTTGGCGATCCGGATATTGTGTTTCCTTCCTTGTAACCGACTCCATGAAAACCCTAGCCCTCTCCGGTGTCTATATAAACCAAAGAGGTTGGTCGTTAGAAGGCCGACCACAATTACAATCATACCATCATAGGCTAGCTAGGGTTTAGCCTCTATGATCTCGTGGTAGATCTACTCTTGTACTACCCATATCATCAATATTAATCAAGCAGGAAGTAGGGTTTTACCTCCATCGAGAGGGCCCGAACCTGGGTAAACATCTGTGTCCCATGCTTCCTATTACCATCAGCCTTGATGCATAGATCGGGACCCCCTAACTGAGATCCGCCGGTTTTGACACCGACACGGGCCGCTAGAGGAAGGGGAGGGGGCGAGGTCGAGGCCGCCGTGGTGCCCGAGGGAGAGGAGGACGGGGTGGCAGGTCCGCCTCGCCCCCCTCCCCCAGCAGCACTCCCTCCGACAAAGGGCCACGCTGGGGACAACCCCTGCGAATTCTTCGTCAGGCTGCGCCATCTGCCGTGCTGTCGCCTTTACCTTCTGACCCCGTTTGCGCGGGAGATGGAGCTGGATCCGCCACAGGTGCTGCGGCTGCACATGAGGGGTTGTGGGAATAGTGGCACATGGGTCGACGTCGAGTTTCCCGCCCCTCACGTCATGTACCTTCATCGAGGGTGGAAGACCTTCGCTCGCCTCCACAGCTTGATGGATGGGCTCGCTCTCCATTTCAAACTAATGGACGGTGGCCTCCTCTCCGTCAAGATCTTCGGGCACTTCGGGACCCGCGTGAGGTGCTGCATAGAGAGCTCCTCCGACAACGAAGATTCCTCCTCAAGCGAGAGTGGCGAGGAAGACAACGGCAGCGATGACGAGGGCAGCGGGCGGCAGGATGACGGGTCCGACTAGGTGTCGGGCGCCGCTCTGAGCGGTACAAGCGACCCCATCATCCTTGTCGCTGGCTCCTTGAACTTCTCGGGGTCATCTCCTTGGGTGGCTGGCGTAGGGAGGCTGCAGAGGAGGAAGAGCATGAGCGGCAAGGCCGTCAAGTTGGAGTACGCGGGCACCGACGCCTTCGTCGCGTGTTGGCGTCCTGCCGCCTCGTCTTCGAGCTCTGCCTCCAGCGCCGCCATCGCCATCCAACCCTTGGACGGCCACCGAGATGTTCTTTTGGTGTCTTCTGCCACTCGTTGCTTGCCTAGGCGCCCCTTTTGCCCTTCTGCTTTCTTGTTCCATTTCCTGAGGAGAGGGACAAGAAAGGGATTACGGGCACCTTATATCCTTTTAGTCTTGTAAGCCTTCGGGCCTTTGTTAGCTTTAGAACTTGTAATCCCCTGGTTCATGTTTTTCATTTCGTATGAACTGTACCTGTACGGGATGTTTTTTAATGAAAAAGGGATGTTTGTCAGGATTTTCGTTCGCGGGAGGAACCCACGACAAGGAGTGAATCCTCGTTATCTTTAAGACAAATGCTTTTTTGCCCGGCAACAGGCCTTGTCGTCTCCCCACCTTGATCGACATTTCTAAAGCTCTTGGCGGAGGCAGGGATGAGGTGGGCTTAGGCCCTCGTTTCCATTCTCTGGTGCCGCAGCTACGACAGGATCCAGACCCAAGAGATAATCCATGGGTGCCGAAAAGAGGGGGCACGGCAGCTTAGAGATAGAACGGGGTTTCACGTATCCCAGTTCATAATGAAATACATGATAGGAGATAAAGGACTAATCTGGATCTACAGCCCCTGGCGATATTGGCTCGCCGCGGAGAGATCCTTGTTCTTGTAGCCCCCGGTAACTCTGGCTTGCCGGGGCCCGAGCGGCGGTCCATTCCTGTCTTTCCAAAACAGCTCGACAAGAATATTTACGTGCCCTGTGAACCAAATAATACAGAGAAGAACCGAGAGACGCGCACTCAACATCTAAGCTAGGGGTTAGCCGCTGCTAAGCACTATCAACCCTAACCAAGGAAGAGACTCAACCTAGCATGCATGCTATAACTTAAGGCACCAGCGCTTTGTTTATTTATGCTCAGGGTCTGTGCCTGGCTCTATACAGAGGGTTACATGCCTTATCGGCACGGCTTGTACAAAAGGGTGGCCTGCCGGGAGGCCCGGCAGCCGCGCCTTTTGGGTAAAACTTGCGAAGACGCTCGATGTTCCAGGAGTTGCTCACTGGAATGGCATCTTCGGTCTCCAGCCGGACTGCGCCGGGCCTGGTGACACGCGTTACCGGATAAGGGCCTTCCCACTTTGGCGTCAACTTGTTGGAATTCTTGGCCGACTGAACGTGCCGAAGAACAAGGTTTCCTTCCTCAAAGCTCCGGGCATGAACCTTGCGGCTATGGTAGCGGCGCAAAGATTGCTGGTAGCGTGCTGCTCTCACAGCCGCCCGGAGACGATCTTCCTCAAGGAGCGTCGCGTCATCTTTCCGCAACTGCTCTTGCTCAAGCTCATCATAAGCGAGCACTCGAGGTGACCCGTATGTGAGTTCTGTGGGGAGAACTGCTTCTGCCCCGTAAACCAGGGCAAAGGGTGTCTGGCTGGTGGCTCGATTTGGCATCGTTCTGATCGACCAAAGAACCGCTGGCAACTCATCAATCTAGCTCCTTCCACTCTTGCACAGCCTGTCAAAAGTCATTGTCCTTAAGCCTCGCAGGGCTTCAGCATTTGCCCTCTCCGCTTGGCCGTTGCTCCGTGGGTGTGCCACAGAAGCAAAACAGACCTTGCTGTCGAGATCTTCTATGTATTGCATGAAGGCATGGCTTGTGAAGTGCGTGCCGTTGTCGGTGATGATCCTGTTGGGCACCCCGAAACGGCACACTAGCCCCTTGAAGAACTTGATGGCTGACTGCGCTGTCACTTTCCTCACTGCTTCCACCTCTGGCCACTTTGTGAACTTGTCGATCGTGATGTACAAGTACTCAAAGCCCCCGACGGCACGGGGGAAGGGCCCAGTATGTTGAGCCCCCAGACCGAGAAGGGCCAGGTGAGAGGGATAGTTTAAAGGGCTTGAGCTGGCTGATGAAGCTTCTTTGAATGGAACTGGCACGCTTCACACTTGGTTACTAGTGTTGTCGCATCCTGGAGGGCGGTGGGCCAGAAGAAACCTTGCCGGAAAGCCTTGCCGGCAAGGGCCTTCGACCCTATGTGGGAGCCACATATGCCTCCATGTATCTCTGCCAACAGCTTTAGTCCTTCCTCCCGGGAGATACACATCAATTTCACCCCATTCGGTCTTCTTCTGTACAATACATTATCAACGAATTGGTACAGAGCAGACCAGCGGGCTATTCTTTCTACCTCTTCCTGCTCCTTAGGAAGCTCTCCTTTTTAAAGGAACCGTACGGTATGCTGCGCCCATGCCGGAGCCTGGGGCTCGACGACAAGGACCAAAGGCATCTCTTCTGCCATGGGAGCGGCCGCCTCCACGGACACGACCTGAGGTCCTGCCGGAGTTGGTTGCCCCGCGGCAGGATTGGTATCCAGGGCAACATCTTTGTCGGCGGCTCCGGGGAGCTCGGCGGGGAAGTACTTGCCGGGGCCTAGCTTCCTCCGGTTGTTCTGCCCATTCGACGGCTCAATGGACGGTTGGGTTAACTGGAGCACGAAGGTACCTGGTTCCACATGTAGCTTGAGGGCAGCGCGCTTTGACAGGTAGTCGGCGACCTCGTTCTCCACCCGAGGGACATGCTCCGCTTGTATACCATCAAAGCACTCCTCCAGCTTCCTCACCTCATCTACGTAAGCATCCATTAATGGGCTTTGATAATCTTTGTTGACCTGCCTGACGACAAGCTGTGAGTCGCCCCTGAAGATGAGCTTCTTAACTCTGAGGTCTGTCGTGATCGTCAGACCGGCAAGCAAACCCTCGTACTCGGCGGTGTTGTTGGTTGACATCTCCCGGGGAAAGTGCATCTGGATGACATACTTGAGGTTCTCTCCGGTGGGTGCGACAACAAACACACCAGCACCGGCGCCTTGCGGCGAGAAGGCACCATCAAAGTACATGATCCAGTTGCAGCTTGTTTCCTTGTTGGGGAGAGTGGTCTCCTATACCTCTTCGTCGGGCGTCGAGGTCCATTCCACAACAAACTCTGCCAAGACTCTGCTCTGAATCGTCGAGGTACTTTCAAACTTCAAATCGAAACTTGACAGCTCCAGGGCCCATTGCACGATCCTCCCCGTTGCATCTAGGTTGTGTAGTATCCATTCCAGTGGGAGGTGGGTGACCACCATGATCTCGTGCGCTTGGAAGTAGTGGCACAGCTTCCTCGAGGCCATGAGGAGGCCGAAGAGCAGCTTTTGCACACTTGAGTACCTCGACCTAGCCCCCTGCAAGAGGGAGCTGACGAAGTACACTGAGTGCTGCACCATGTTTTTCTTCTGCGCCTCTTCACCCGGTTGCGTGGGTCCTGTTGCGCTGCTGTCAGCCCCTGTCAGGGACTCGATCTTGCCGGGGTCGAGCCCTGCCGGAGAGAGCTTCGGCCTTCCATCCGTTGGCTCTGCTGCTGTCGCTGGCCTTTCGTCGGCCTCTCTCTGCGCCACTAGTGCGGTGCTAAACACCTAGTTCGTTGCCGCTAGATAGAGCAGCAACGGTTCTTGTGGTTTGGGCGCAACCAGCACTGGGGTAGAGGAGAGGTATCTCTTCAAATCCTGCAGTGCTTCCTCGGCTTCCGGGGTCCACTCCACTGGCCCTGCTTTCTTCATGATCTTGAAATAAGGTAGGGCACGCTCCGCGGACTTGGAGATGAACTCGTTCATGGCGGGAACGCAGCTAGTGAGCTGACGCACATCCTTGATCCGTTTGGGTGCCTCAATCTTCTCGATGGCCTTGATCTTATCTGGGTTTGCTTCAATCCCACGCTGGGACACGAAGAACCAGAGAAGCTTGCCGGAGGGGACACCAAAGACACACTTCTTAGGGTTCAATTTGAGGTTGATCTTGCGCAGGTTCTCGAATGTTTCCTCCAGATCATGCACAAGTGTTGTTTTGTCCTTGGTTTTGACCACTATATCATCCATATAAGCTTCCATATTTCTATGTAGCTGGGGCTCAAAACCAAGTTGGACTGCTCTTTGAAAGGTCGAGCCAGCACTTTTCAACCCTAAAGGCATCTGTAAAAAGCAATACGTACCACACGGGGTGGTGAATGTTGTCTTTTCCTCGTCTTCCTTAGTCATGAAGATCTGGTGGTATCCTGAGTAGGCGTTGAGGAACAATAGGAGGTCAGACCCCGCCTTGGAGTCAACAATCTGGTCAATGCGCGGTAATGGGAAAGGACCCTTTGTACAGGCCTTATTGATGTCTGGGTAGTCAATACACAGCCTCCATTTCCCATTTTCCTTGCGCACCACTTCCGGATTGGCCGACCACGTCGGATGGAGTACTCCCCTCACCAAGCCTGCCACCTCCAGCTTTTCTGATTTCCTCCGTGATGAACTCTCGTCTCTCCAGAGCTTGCTTGCTGACCTTTTGCTTGACGTGCCGCGCATGAGGACAGACAACAAGGTGGTTGTAACGCCCCGGATGTAACTTTCCATATTCGTAACTCCAACTCTTGCTTTTTCCGGAGATGCGATATGATATTTCCTCCGTGGTTGGGTTTTGTCTGTTGTTTTGCATTTTGTTCTTATTATGCATCTCATATCATAGCATCATGCGCATTGCATCGGCATCGTTTTCATAAAACTTGCATCCGTTCGGGTTTCCCCGGTCCTCTCCATTGTCCGTTCGGAGTCCAGACACACTCGCATGCGCCCGCGGCACCTCCGAAATATTATTTTATAAGTGGCATAAAAAAGTTCTCTCGGAATGGGTTGCAACTTGTCATGCGGTCTTATTATAGTGTAGACAGGCAGCCTGTCAAGTTTCGTCGCATTCGGAGTCCGTTTCCCTGCCCAACCGTTAGACATATAGTGGTACCGCTGTCGGTACCTTCGTCGGATGTTTTCGGTCTCCGAAACCGTGCGGGTCGCACTTCTTCCCCTCTCTTCTCAGCCGAGGCCCTCTTCACAGCCCAATAGACCCACCTACCTACCCCCCTCCGCTCCGGACCGTCCGATGGCGATCGAACGTCTCCGAAACGGAGCAAAGCCCCCAACCCTAGCCTCCTTTTCCTAGAAAAGGAAGCCCCCTTCCATTTTCGGCAGCAGCCAATCCCCCCTCCTAGAAACCCGCGCGCCGCCAGCCTCCTCCCGCGCCTCCACCTCGCTGCCGCCATGTGGCGCAACCCTAGTGGGCAGCGCCGCCGCCAGCCTCCGCCAGGGCCAATCGGCACCCGCCATGTGGCCTGGCCACGTCCCCTTGTTCTCCCCGCGCCGCCGCGAGGCCCATCCGCGGCCCGCCGCCGGGTCGAATGGGCCCCGCCAGCCCGCACGCTTCCCATGCCTGAGCATCGCCTCGTCGCCTTGGCTCTCCGAGGCCTTCGCCGGAGCTCCTCTCCCCGTCCAGCCTCGCCACCGGCCGGCGAGCTGCCGGTGCAGGTCAGGTCGCCGGACCCGCAGCCGCCGCCCCCGTTCGGTTTCTTCCTCTATCTCTCTCTGACCTCGTTCTCTCTCTTCTCCCCGCAGGAACGCCTTGGCGCTCGCTGCCGGATCTCGCGCCGCCGTTCTCTGTAGACGCCGCCGCCGCCGGGAATGGGGTCCCCGGGGCCGGATCCGCCCGGATCCGCCCGTCCCTGTCCACTCCTCGCGCCCCGGCCTCCTCCTGGCGCTCGCCGCCGGTGCAGCCTCGGCTCGTCCTCGTCGGGCGAGGACTATGCCCTCGCCTCCCCAGGCCCAGCCGCAGCCAGCCCCAGGCCCAGCCCAGCTCCCGAGCTGCAGGCCCAGCCAGCGCCAGGAAGGCCCAGCCTCCTCCGCGGCCTGCCCCAGCAGCCCCAGCCAAGCCGGCCCCTCTCCACCACACCGGGCCTTGGCCCAGGGTGAGCAGACCCCCCAGCCCTCTCCTGTATGCTGTTGGCCCAGCAGATTTGGCCCATGCAAGTTTTTTTTCCTGCTGCGAATTTAACCTTATCCAGAAAAACTGCATGTTTACAGATTACCCCTTAATGTTCATGCATCAATAACTAATTAACCATGCATCGGATTAAAACAAATTATATATGAAAAGTGCCTAGAATTTCATCTAGTTTCATAATATGTCACTTTCATCTATGTTAAAAATGTTTAACATGCTGTTTGCTTAAATTTGCTCTTATGCCATGTTAAAATGATTTATTTCATAACTAAATAACCGTAGCTCGGATTTTAATAAACTTTATATGTATTTGGGGTGGAAAAATGCCTAGTTTAACATGGTCCACTTTGTTTTACTGTTTAACAACTCTAAAATTGTGTTTAGGGCAGAACAGTACCAAATCCAAAATGCGCATATGAGGATTTTCCGGAATTGTTGTTTGTTGTTTCCGGCCTCATTTAAACTTGCCTAGATAGGTAGTTTTCTTATGCTTCACCTCTTGCCATGTTTAACAACATTTAATATTGTTTGGTAGCTTAAACGAGATGAACTAAATAATTGTTGTGGTGTTTTGTCAATATGCAACTCGTTGCATATTGAGCTCCACTTAACTTGTAGTATTGTTTGTTGCACTTTGCCATGCCATGCCTCATTAAACCGGACATGCATCATACTTGATTGTGCATCATGCCATGATTATGCTTGTGTGTTTACCATGTTGTTTGCTTCTTTCCGGTATTGCTTCTTCTTGATAGTTTCGATAACGTTGCGATTGTGAGGATTTGTTCGACTACGCCCGTTCATCTTCTTCATGGACTCGTTCTTCTTCCTTGCGGGATTTCAGGCAAGATGACCGCTACCCTGGATCTCACTACTATCATTGCTATGCTAGTTGCTTCGTTCTATCGCTTTGCTATGCTACCTATCATCTGTTTATCGAGCCATCCCATATTGCCATGAACCTCTACCCTTTGACACCTTTCCTATGCAAACCGTTGTTTGGCTATGTTACCGCTTTGCTCAGCCCTCTTATAGCGTTGCTAGTTGCAGGTGAAGTTGAAGATTTCTCCATGGTGGACAGGATTTTGTTGGGATATCACAATATCTCTTATATTATTAATGCATCTATATATTTGGTAAAGGGTGGAAGGCTCGGCCTTATGCCTGGTGTTTTGTTCCACTCTTGCCGCCCTAGTTTCTGTCATACCGGTGTTATGTTCCCGGATTTTGCGTTCCTTACGCGGTCGGGTGATTTATGGGACCCCCTTGACAGTTCGCTTTGAATAAAACTCCTCTAGCAAGGCCCAACCTTGGTTTTACCATTTGCCTCACCACCACCTATCCCTTTCCCTTGGGTCGGCCAAACCGAGGGTCATCTTTATTTTAGCCCCCCCGGGCCAGTGCTTGTCTAAGTGTTGGTCCGAACCGAGCCGCCTGCGGGGCCCCCTCAGGGCAACTCGAGGTCTGGTTTTACTCGTAGCCTGTCTCATCCGGTGTTGCCCTGAGAACAAGATATGTGCAGCTCCTATCGGGATTGTCGGTGCATCGGGCGGTCTTGCTGGTCTTGTTTTACCATTGCCAAAATGTCTTGTAAACCGGGATTCCGAGTCTGATCGGGTCTTCCTGGCAGAAGGTCTATTCCTTCGTTGATCGCGAGAGCTTGTCATGGGCTAAGTTGGGACACCCCTGCAGGGTATAATCTTTCGAAAGCCGTGCCTGCGGTTATAGGCAGATGGGAATTTGTTAATGTCTGGTTGTAGATAACTTGACACCAGATCCGAATTAAAACGCATCAACCGCGTGTGTAGCCGTGATGGTCTCTTTTCGGCGGAGTCCGGGAAGTGAACACGGTTTCTGGGTTATGTTTGACGTAAGTAGGAGTTCAGGATCACTTCTTGATCATTGCTAGCTTCACGACCGTTCCTTTTGTTCTCTTCTCGCTCTTATTTGCGTATGTTAGCCACCATACTTGGTTAGTCGCTGCTGCAGCCTCACCACTTTACCCCTTCCTTTCCCATTAAGCTTTGCTAGTCTTGATACCCATGGTAATGGGATTGCTGAGTCCTCGTGGCTCACAGATTACTACAACAACAGTTGCAGGTACAGGTTCATGCGATGATCATGACGCGAGAGCGATGCTTGCTTGCGTTGAGTTCTTCTTCTGCTTCTTCGATCAGGGGATAGGTTCCAGGTCGGCAGCCTGGGCTAGCAGGGTGGATGTCGTTTGAGTTTCTGTTTGTGATTCATCCGTAGACGGATGATGCTCTTATGTATTGTATTGTTGTATTCGTGTGGCATTGTATGCCTTATGTATGTATCCCCATCTATTATGTAATGTTGATGTAATGATATCCACCTTGCAAAAGCGTTTCAATATGCGGGTCTATCCTTGGTGGGACCTTCGAGTTCCTTTTGGATAGGGTCGCATATTGGGCGTGACAGTGGTGCTCAATCACCTCCCTAGGAATGCCGGCGAAGTCGGAGGCTTGTCATGCAAACACGTCGACATTCGCCCGCAGGAAAGTGACGAGCTCACTTTCCTATTTGCCGTCAAGGGTGGAGCTTATGGTAAAAGCTCCTCCCGTGCCGTCCTGCTTGACGGGCACCTTCTTGGTCTCTGGTGGTGTAGCCCTAGACTTCTTGCTTTTGCTGGCGGAGCTCTCTGGCACGTTCTCAACGGAAGCACAACACCCCAAATAGGTGCGCTTGCCGGAGTGGTTGCGAGGGGTATCGCCGGTCTTTTTCTCTCCCGGGCTCCGTCGGTAGGAGCAGGTGCCTTAGCGGCAGCTGCTGCAACTGCTTCCCGATAGATTTGGTCGGCGTAGATTAGCGTATCTTTCTTGTCGGAGGGGACGGTGATGATGTTCCTCGGCCCGGGCATCTTTAGCATGTTGTAGGCGTAGTGTGAAGACGCCATGAACTTGGCTAGCGCCGGGCGGCCGAGGGTCCTGTTGTAAGGCAATGGGATCTCGGCTACATCGAAAACAATCCTCTCCATCCTGTGGTTCAGCTCGCCTCCGAATGTCACGGGCAGCATGATCTTTCCCTTTGGCTGGCTCCTCCCTGGGTTAACCCCTTGGAACGTACCCGTCTCCTCGAGGTCTCCATCAGGGATCTACAGCCTTTTGACCACAACGGGCGAGATCAAGTTCAGGCCGGCCCCACCGTCAACCAAAATCTTTGTCACCTTGAGGTTGCGGATTGTTGGTGAAACCAACAACGGCAGGCACCCGACCGCAGTGGTGCGGTCAGGGTGGTCCTCGGTGTCGAAGATGATGGGCGTGTTGGACCATTTCAGCGGCTTCCGTGCGTCAAGCGATGGCTCCACCGCTGTGATCTCACGCACCCACTGCTTGGGATCTATGCAGCGAGGCGCCACCATCGACGCACATGGCCTTTGTGGCTTTCTGGAACTCGTGATCGTCGGACTCGTCGTCCTCGTCATGATCATTGTCTTCCTGCTTCTTGTCGCGGCCCCGGGCGGGCCTCTCTTGCTGATTTTCCTTGCCGCGGCAGCCTCCTTGGCCGCCACGTTTCTTGCCGGATCCTTCGGCACCATCTGGGCCCTTCTCCTTGTCACACCTGGCAACCTCCTTGCCGGGGTCACTCGCCTTGGTCTTCTAGGTGGTACCGGTGTCATCGGATCCCTCGGCGACAAGCACGACCTTGCCCTTGCGCTTCCTGCTATGATGTCGGCCTTTCTTTGCTGGGGTGGCAGTATCGCCAGTGGAGCCGGTTTCCGCACAGGCATCTTCGCCAGGGTACTTCATTCCCTCCTAGTAATGAGCGCACCGATCAGCTAGAAGATAGAGCTCGGCCACATCCTTAACCTTGTTCATTGCTAGTTCCTCACGCATCTTGCGATTGCGCATGTTCTGATGAAACACACTAATCACAACGGCGGGATGAACATCGGGGATGTTGTACTGCACCCGGCTAAACCTCTGGATGTACTTGCGCAGGTTTTCTCCTTCCTTCTGGGGGATGATGTGTAAATCACTCGCCTGGCCATGAGTTTGTTGGCGCCTTCACCAAACATGTCGGTGGGAAACGACACCTATGGGATCACTGGAATCCCTTCTACGGTTGTGGGGTGCAGGGATCGTGAGGAGAGCAGGACTAGCAGATGACACAGAAGGGTTTACCAAGGTTCGGGCCGCAAAGATGCGTAAAACCCTACGATCCTTCTTTGGTGGATGTATTAGTGTTCTCGAGCTCTCGAACTAGCTTTGGGTGATGTGGGGTTAAAAAGAGCTGAATCCCCTCCCTGTGTGCCATGGGCCTCCTTTTATAGGCAGAAGGGGCTGCCACAGTGCCACACAGGAGGTGGAAAGTGCTACAGCATTGCGAGGTTATTGCTAGTGTTACAGGACAAGATGCATTTAATGCGAGGCTTAGGTGTCCCTTTGCTTTATCGGGGACGGGGGCGAGGCCCGTCCCGTCCTTCCCCGCTCCCCCTCTCTTCGACACGCGCCCTGGCCGGTGATGCATGTGGTGCCATGTAGGCAGGCATGCAGCCGAGGTGGCGCGGTGGTGGAGCCTCCACGAAGGATTGCATGCTGCCACGCAGGTGCCTGCCCAGCTGGTTGGGCGGCAGCTGCATGCGAACGGCGGTGAAGACTTGGTTGGCGCGGGCCTGGCGGTGGTCCGGTCGGTGCACTTGGCGAGGGCCTTGTCAGGTGGCCTGGCAAGGGACTTGTCGGGTGGCCCGGCAAGGGCCTTGCCGTGGCACGCTGATTTCCCCGGCAAGGATCTTGCCGGGGGTCTTGTGGGTTTCTTCGGTGAGGATGGTTGTCGGTGTCAAAACCGGTGGATCTCAGGTAGGGGGTCCCGATCTGTGCGTCTTAGGCTGATGGTAACAGTAGACAAGGGACACAATGTTTACCCAGGTTCGGGCCGTCTCGATGGAGGTAAAACCCTACTTCCTGCTTGATTGATATTGATGATATGAGTAGTACAAGAGTTGATCTACCATGAGATCGTAGAGGCTAAACCCTAGAAGCTAGCCTATGATGATTATGATTGTGATCGTCCCTCTAAGGATGAACCTCTCCGGTTTATATAGACACCGAAGAGGGCTAGGGTTTACATGGAGTCGGTTACAAAGAAGGAAATATAATATCCAGATCGCCAAGCTTGTCTTCCCCGCAAAGGAGAGTCCCATCTGGACATGGGACGGAGTCTTGAGTCTTGTATCTTCACGCTCCAACAGTCCGGACAAAGTATATAGTCTGGCAGTCCGGATACCCCCTAATCCAGGACTCCCTTAGTTGCCTTCCTATCCTCATCTGATCTCATCTATTCTTTGTCTTCTCAAAGATCTGCATGCCACCATGGAGGTGCCTCCCGAGCCTTGCCCAACGCGTTTGTCAAGCGTTGGTGGGCTCAAGGGTGGCTCACTTTCGCTAGTGCGGGCGAGCTGCCCCGGCAAGGGTCTTGCTTGGGCTGCTGAGGCTGCCCCAGCAAGGGTCCTTCCGGAGGGAACCTGCTATGCCTACCTGATCTTTATGTCCTTGGTCGTTGTTGTTGCTTCGTTTGTCTTGTGGCGTCGGCTTCTCTCTGGCTTCCCTTTTCTGCCGTGTCTGTGCGTGGCCGTGGCGGGAGGCTCTGACTCCCTGTGCACAAGTAAAGGGGTCAAAAGCAGAGCCCCTAGTTTTGTACACCGACAGGGCAGAAGCAATGCTCCCCACAGAACTGATATACGGGTTACCTCGAGTACTTGTCTACGATGAAGTAGAGCAAGAGTAGCTTCGGCATCATGATGTTGTGCTCCTCGAGGAAGATCGTCTCTGGGCCGCTATGTGTGCTGCACACTAACAGCAAGCCCTACGCCGCTATCATAGCCGCATGATTCATGCTTGGAGCCTTGAGGAAGGCGACCTTGTCGTTAGGCGTGTTTAGTCTACCAAGGGTTCCAACAAATTGACGCCAAAGTGGGAAGGCCCCTACCAGCTAGTACAAGTCACCAGACCTAGCGCAGTCCGTCTAGAGACCAAAGATGGCATTAAGGTGCAAAACTCATGAATATTGAGCATCTTCGCAAGTTCTACCCGTGAGGCGTGGCTGCCATGCTTAGCCTGGCAGCCACCTTTTATACAAGCCTTGTCGATGTGCATGTAACCCTTTGTACAAAGCCAGGCGCGAACCCTGAGCAAAGATAATAAAACGAAGCGCTGGCGCCCAAAAACTTGCATGCATGTTTATTTTACTATGATCTTGCCATGATCATTCAGAAAGGGTCGTATGCTGCTATTTACCCCCTGTACTAACTACAGGGCCCCTGCCGTGGATAAACTCTCAAGGAGGAAAAGTGAGAAAAGCTTGCATATTGGCCCCCGGTGATGCGAAGCAGATAAGTTCCTTTAGTCATCCATAGCATGCCTTTGTGTAAAAAACTTGTGTGTAGAAAAACTTTGTCGCCCTAAAACATTTGTGCTCCCATCTTTTGATTCGAAGATTACTCCGGTCAGGATGGTCACAGTGGCCTTTGGAAAAAAATGTTTGACAAGGGGCGGGTTCTCTTCCACGCTCCTGACCCGCCAGGCCGAGCCTCGCATGAGCTATGGAAGGGACCAGCAAGATTTCTTGCTGTAAAAACTTGTTTACTTGAGAATATAGAGGAGTAATTACTCTACATGGGCATGGTACATGCATAAGTGCCCGGCAAGCATATCTTTTTTCATTAATAAGCAGATAAACAAGTACAAAACCTACAGGGTACAAATATAGATGAAAAGGTTACATAATTTAGAACAAAATTTGGCAGATGCCTGCATATTTTGAATTGAAAAAAGATAAGTGTCGTGTAATGCCTTTCTTTCCCTCCCCTACAAGGGGCTACAGCAGGAGGTGAAGTGGAAAAAAGATTGCCTGGACAGAAGCCCAGCCTGACCCCGTCAAGGCCTGTGGGATGCATACTTACAAGATCGAGAGCGCGCAAATGAAGGCAATGGACAGGGAGAGCGGCTAGGCGATGGCATGGTCACCACCGCCAGGACCAGCAGAACACAGCAGGAGCGACACCGGTAGGGAAGACGAAGTCGGAGTCCATGGGCAGGCCTGTCGGGGTCCAGCCGGAGGAGGCGGAGACATCCACACCCAACACCCCGACAAATTGCTCTGCCCTGGAGAAGACCAGGTGCAGATGATGGTGCTGCCGGCACCTAGCTGACGGTGATGGTACGTCCGGTGCTTAGCTAGAGTCCAAGCCACCGTCCTCCTGCTCGGCGCTGTCATCCTCGACGTCACGGTCCTCTTTGTCGTTGTCGCTCGAGGAGGAGGTTTCGTCATCGGTATAGCTCTCCACGCACCCCCCTAAGCGAGCACACGAATGCCCGAAGACCTTGATGGAGAGCAGGTTGGCCTCCATTAGTTTTAAAAGGAGAACAAGCCCCGCCGCCAAGCTATGGGCACAAGCATAGGTTTTCCAGTCACGTTTGAGGAGCATGACATGATGCGCGGGGAACTCCATGTCCTCCCGCATGTTGCCATTAAAAAAAACCTCATGTGCAGCTTCAACCCTAGTGGCTGTTGTACCTCCATCACCCTTGCAAAAGGGGTATGAGCCGAAGGCGACTGCATGGGGGCCTGAGTAGCTTCACGATGAACTCCAACGGCTGGTCCCCAACGTGGCCCTCCATCAGAGCTAGAGCGACAGGGGGAGGAGCAACCAGAGTGCCTCCATGCCCTCCTCGGCCCCGAGCACCGTGATGACCGTGCCCACGTCCTGCGATACCACCTTGTGCGCTGGAGTCTCCCCTGCATCCCCATCTAGGGCAGGGAGGCGCTGCCGAGAAGGGACTCTCGTCGCTGTCCCTGGAGTTTGATCGCGTCCTCCTCCCCTCGCCAAAGTGGAAGAAAGACGCACGAAGAAGAACGAGGAGATGTGTGTGGGTGAGCCCCTCACCTGCGCCTCCTTTTATAGGAGAGCATGGCCGGGGGCTGGCTCCTCAGCACCTAGGACGCAAACACCCCACACCACTAATCCAGTCCCTCTGTGCCACTAACGACGTCTAGAATCGATGACCGCCCTCCTGCGCCTATGCATGGTGCTGAGCTTTCTGTCATGGCACTCATTCCCGCGCCCTACACGTCCACCACCAATCCTGCGCAATGCATGCAGCGTATGTGGCAAAAATAGCAGGAGTACTGGGATAGGTAAAATGTCAGTTATGTCCCCATGAACATGGGTGGCCCGTGGGCCATTACATGGGTAACCTAACCTCATCCCGCATGACGCATGGAAAAACCGGAAACTAATTCAGTTACAGGTTAATGAAGAAGCAAGGAATATGTCCAAGAAGACATGAATCCAACTGTGGCATGTCTAAAGTGTTCGCCTGTGTATTGGTTAGGGCCTACCCCAATGATCCCTAGCAGCACGTATGGGCCAGACTCGGGAGCTCCTGTCGGAGCAACAAACATTTGCGTTTGTTGCCTGAACCCACACACGCGTGCTGACATCCTACAACACAAGACCAAGCTGGAGAGGACTGCTCTACATGAGATCAAGGAGCCGATCAAGAAGACCAAGCCAGATATACAAGGCAAAGGACTCCAAGAGAAGTGTCCCTTGCTGGAATAGGCAAAGACAACAAGGTCGACGCGATGAGCAATAGCAGAGTCAAACCACGCCAGCTGCGTCTCCGGGGCAACTGGAGACTGTGGCACGCGCCCATCCAAGAAGGCTCGGCAAGCCCCGCCCCCGTGAGGGATAGGATAATCTCCACCGCTCCACCGCACCACAACGCAAGTCACTTGCCCATGCGGTGTCAAGCCCCCCAGGTGACTAAGTGGCTCTCACTAAACACGTGGGAGCACGATGAAAGGTGGATCATATCCATTTGACACCCATCCAAAGGCGTGTCAAGATGATAAGCTGAGGATGATTAAGCGGCACGGTAGGCTTGTCGGGTTTCACCCTCATCACGACACCTAGTTATGCATTTAATGCATTTTGTGCTAACTTCCAGAGCTAGGTATGTTAGCCACTAAATAATGACATTTTTGCCACTGTGGTTCCCCATTGAGCTATAAAAGGAGGCCCATGGCAAACTGGAGAGGGATACAGACCCCCTCACACTTGTACGTGCATAGCTGCTCCCCCCCCCCCTGAGGCAGCCTTGCTGGGCTTCAGCGTTGCCTGTTGTTGTGATTCCTTCATCGAATGATTCCTTCATCCAATCTATGAAAAGCTGGAGTAGGGTTTTAGCCTCACGTCGGCCCAAACCTGGGTAAAAAGCTCTAGTGTCATCATAGTCGTGTTGCCTCATGGCTTCTGCTCTTTGTGCAACGTGACTCCCCCTTGTCGAACCACAAAGGGGCTCATGGCCCCATAGGTGATCGTGTTCACCCATGGCACTTTTCCGCCCTATCGTGCCCTCAAATGTTGGCCAGTCCATCCCTCTATTCCCCCACATGTCATGTTATTCTCCGGCGACATCAGCCCAAGATACACCCGCACCCGAACTAGTCAACCCTCATACTCCTCCGCCTGCAACTAGGCTGGCGCATCTTCCACGGCTCCGGTTCATTCTGTCTAAGGCCTCGTCGTCATCCTTCGCCTTGGTTTGCTCGACGTTCATGGTGTGCTGCTGTCTGGCATGGACAACGTGGTCAAGGACCAAGTGGAATGAGGAGATGACTGTACATGGAGAGGATGATAGTAGGGACCCACCAAGGTCATGGCAGTACGCAAGCAAGTGCCTCGTTATTACAAGCCTAGAAAATGGTTCCCCCTAATGGTTGGACATCTGACACCCACGCCATTCTCGATGTACTCAATAAACGAGAGAATTATACAACGAGTGGCTGACACCAGGGACCCAGTAGGTCGCGTAGTTGCTATTTACTTTTTTGGCAAACAAGCAGTTGTTATTTACTAGTTTTAGAGACGGATCAGGGTAACAACGGGGCTATGTAGGGGCTGTGGCCCATCTAGGCAGGGTTTTATTTTATGTTTACCACATGATGAGCCCAATTGTTTTTTTTTCTCAAAATGTCTAGCCCAGTTCTACCTTTTTTAAATAAATACCCAACGGAGGCCTACATGCTTTCTTAGCGCCGTTGGGCTGCAAATCTTACAAGGCGAGAGTGATGTAAGCACTCGCCCAGAAAATGAAGTAGTAAGAAATGAGATGTAAATTTTTTCACACCCAGTATTTTGTAAACACAACAAACCGTCAATTAGTTTCAAATATTGTCACACCCAGTATTTTGTAGCATGTTATTTGCAGTAATAAAGCATGAAATTTTTTGTCCAACAAAAACTTTTGCACTATCTGGCTTTTTATTTGAATTAGATTTTGTCTATGGTTTCAAGTGCTCATGAAAGCCATATTATAACTCCACCTCCTTTACTTCATCTCCTTGCTCCAAACGTTTGCCCCAATGATCATGCCATGTGTATAGTACATTATAGAATTTTCTTACAAAAACAATTTGGCCAAAAAGTGTTTTCTAAATTTAGAGTTCCAAAAACCCCTGAATTGAGGTTTGTACTACAAGTACTTGGTTTGGGTTATGAAAAATCTTTCAAAGTGTATGTTTGACTCCTATTAAGTATAGGACTCCTATAAACCACAAAAATATAGTTTTAAAAGTTATTTTCTATTTTATTTAAAGGCTTTTTCTTTAGACCAGAAACGGTCTTTAATAGGTTAAAAGTATTTTAATGCTTTAAAAATATTTGTGAAAATTTAGGGAAACTGAGTGGACATATATTGTCCATATATAAGAGTTTCAACATATGGTCATGTCCAAAATATTGGTCAAATCCCTCAAAAACCCTTTCTGGATATTTCAAGCTTTGGAAATATTTACAAAGGGAATATTCTCTAACAATTCCAAGAAAATTATAGCAAGTCACACATGCCTAATGTGATGATCTTGTTTCATCCCAATCCAAATAGTTTTGGTTCACAAAAGTGCCCCAAAACCATCTTTGTCCAGATCCAAGTTTGAACAACTTTACATTGTCAAGTTTCTGCTTTTGCTCTCAAACTTTGTGGACATGCTCTAAACCCCAAATGATGACATTACACCAAGTGGTGCCTCAAGGGGAATAGTTTTGCATGAATAGATCTTGGAGAGCACATTTCTGTTGATTTCTAGGGTTTACAAAAGTTGCATTGGCAACTTTTCCCAAATGGACTCAAATTTGGTGGAATACCTTATTTCCTCATGCCATTTGACCCTATCAAGTATCATGCCAAGGGGATTTATCTTCTTGCCCAAACCAATAACAAACACCTTCTTCCATTTTTCTAAAAACATCACTTTGACCTCTTCCACTATTCTCCATGAGTTCAACTTTTGACCACAACCCCTCCTAGTCCTTTTCTATCTCAAGTAACTCTCCCCTGACCTTTGCTCAATGATTGAGGGGGTAAAACAACCCATTTACCTCCCTGGTCAGCAGCTTTCTCTATTTCTCACCTCCCTCCTCACTCCAGTGGCCATCCATGGCATCCATAGCTTCCCCCCACACTCTTTACTCCCCACTAGAGCTACCAGACACATCTGGCCACACCCACTCTGCCAAAAATGGCCATGCCAGCCATACATGCGCTCTGGAGCACGCTACATTGCGCTCCCGCATTGTAGCCCCCTGCTAACCGCCTCCAGCAACCTTGGGCCTCCCTAGCATGCCGACGATGCGCGTCAACGTCCACACCACAGCAGCTGGTCGGCCCCCTCCTCCTTCTCCCTCCTACTTCCCCTGCTCGCACGCGCTCCACCTGCCCGAGAGCCCCAATGGGCACGCTCATACGCCCAGCGCCCTGGCACTCCCCCGCTCTCTCTCTTCCTTCCCCTGGTCGTAGACCTCCTCCACAAATGCCCCAGACACGCCCACGTGAGCCCCTGTGACCCACAACGATGTCAACAGCCTCGCCGGTGCACTGGTCCACGGTGAGCCAGGGGCAGGCTATTTATAGACCTCCCCGTGCCATTCTCTCCACACCGCTCGCTCTCTGCACCACCCAATCCACCCCCTGCACAACCAGTTCATCTCTAGAGGGGCCCGAGCTCGAGATCGATCTCGAGCTCCGCCGCATCGGCTCGCCGGAGTTCACAAGGTACAAACCTCCTCCAATGCTCCTCTTCCTCGATCTAGAACAACGGTAGTCCACCGAACATTTCCCCTCTCTCTCCCGCTTTGTTTGCAGCCGGAAAGAGCCGGATCCATCGACGCGTGAAGCCCCTCCGCTGCATGACCTCGTCACCGGCAAACCAGGCCAATCCGGCGACCGGGGCCACAACCACCCAAACGGTGACTCGATGTTGAGCCTAGACGTGCCCTCACCTGACCTTGCCATGCCCTGCAGCGTCACTGGCGAGCTCGCCGGCCCTCTGATCGCGAGGTCGGAGATGACAGGCGGGCCCCGCCTATCATCCTCACACCTCCCTCGCCCCTCTCTCTCTCTCTCTCTCTTTGACGCTGTGCCCCGCCCATCAGTTTTAAACCTGGTGCGCATGCGCGCCTTGGCTCGCTTGGCCCTCTTTCCCCTCTGGGGTTGCTGCACTGTGGCTATTCTAGCCAAGTCACCCCTTCTCTTTTTGTTTTTCTGTCAACCTTTCAAAAATTCCACGGGATTAAATAACTGTCCAAATGCCATAATTTCAACTCCTATATTCTTATAAAAATCTCACCTATCTAATGATGTATCTTTCATACATATCCATCAAAATTTTCTTCACCGTTCAAATTTAAATTCAAATTTGAGCATTCATATTCCCTTCTGAAAACCCTTTTCTCCTATTCTACAACTCGAAATCCAAAACAAAGAATTTTGGCATTCTTAGTTTTCACCCTAGTATTTAACAAAAAAAGTTGACATTTTTGTGAGCACTTTGGTTTTTCTGTTTTACTATTGCCTTATTTTTCTCGTTGTTATTTTGCGACGATAGATTGCGTTCTTGATGAAGGAGTTGGACAAGAAGACTTTGAAGACCCCGAAGACTTTGCTGAGCCAGGCAAGCAACCCTTTCACCATTTCTATGAACCCTTTTTTATGGATGTCATATAGCACTTTACTATCGTAGCACTGGAATCATGATGAGGTGGTGACCACTTTGGTGGTTTGCCTACGATACTTTTGTTGTCGATATTTGCATGGTGCATGACCCTACCTTTCTATGAGGGTGAGGCAGGTGGGAGTAGATAGGATGCTAAAGTAGTGGCATGCAAATGGGATGGGTCTATGCATGGTGATGAAGACAAAAGTATTTTTAAAAGACTTTTTGAAAACCCCGTCAGGTGCCACTAATTCCCGAGGGAGATGCTGAGCTAAGTAACCACTTGATAACATAGTGGTGTACCGAGGCAAGTGAGTGTGTTGTTTTCGAAAACGGATTGGTTTAAGTTGCGATCGTTACTCCAACCTTACATGCGCAACCACTCTACCCTTATACTAGAAAGGGCATTATTGATTACCTAGTCTGTTACTAGCAGGGTGCCCTCATTACTAGTGACAAGGGTGACACAAGGTCACTCTCGGGACGGGGTCATGCTTGGATTGGCAGCCATGACTGTTTTTACATGGCACCGGACAAACCATTGGTACCCCGTTCTTGTGGTATGTGATGAATATGGGAGCATGGCTCCACAAACTTTATGATGTGAAATGTTGGGCAGGGGGGTTGCTACCAATCGAGTGTACTCTATGTTAGTCGTGGCTAGGGAAAGGTAGTGAAGTACTTGAGGTACTGCAGGATCGTGGATGACATGACAGCTTCCCAGATCTTGTGGGTAAAGTGTGCAACATCTGCAAAGTGTAAAACTCGAATAGCCATGTCCACGGTCAAGGACAGTTGGGTAAGTGCTCTTGGGCTATGGCCACATGTTTACAAAGCCTAGTGAGTGTGTATGGATAAGTGGTGAGAACCACCTGGGTCTTGTCCAAAGACGGGACATGATGATTAATTGGATTGTTTCCAACTCTATTTACGTTGATATCTGTAACCTGTTCTCATGATGCATGTCCTACATGTCGTCGAACAAGTCATAGCATTCAAAACTAGCTTTCTGCAAAAAAAATTACCTATATCATGCATTGTTGTACCTTGAACCGAAACATGGGTTGCTTGCGAGTACATTCAAAGTACTCATTGGCTTGCAACTGGTTATTTAATTAGCCAGGCATGGAAGAACAGTAGTTCGAGGAAGAGTCCTTTGGAGACGAACATGTGAACTAGGACGCTTCCTAGTCAGAATGCCTGTAGGGTTAAGGCAGATGGCTTGGGTTATACTTATCAACGAAGATTTCCGCTCCTTGTGTTTCATCAGATATTCAGCCCTTAAGGCTTATCTATGTAAGACTTGACCATAATGGTCATAATTTTTGTAAGACGGTATGTATGGATGTAATAATCTTGTTAGTCGGCTTCTGTGTGTTCAGTAAGCATTGATTTGGTGATCACGACTTATGAGTCGGGGTCCCCACAGAGCTGGTATCAGAGCCATCCTGACTATAGGAAGCCTTAGTTAGCATGGACGTTAGTTAGGATGAGACATTTTTTCTAAACCATCTAAACTTCTCTTCTTTACTGAAGCTTACCCAACCCAAGATATATTTCCCTTATTGACCTTTCCCATTCAACCTTTGTAGATGGTTGCCATTCCCAAAGACTTCCTGACCACCGGATTCCATGTGCTTCTCGAGCATAGACTCCGGAAGTGCTTGTTTCACCGATCCCCCATTTTCACATACCATGAGCATTGGATCAATGACATGGAGACGGAATACCATGTGGAAGTAGTCGTGAAGGCTAATGACCCTCCAACAAGTTGGTTCTTTGAGGGACTACAGTTGGCAACACTGGTCTTCGCTGTCAAGACTGCAACACTAAAGGCACTAACTCACCATTGAGACCTTCTTCCAAAGATGGCAGATGAGTTAGCAACCCGCTTCTTGCCTCATCGGAAGGAGGGTGAGCATGAGAGTAGCACACCAGCTCCACCACTCGAGGAAGGACTTCCACCCCGATACCAGACCTACTTCAACCTTTGTGCTAACAGCTTGGCACACTTGGCATCAGAGTCAATGGAGCTCCGAAAGGAACTCCACGAGACAAAGTCACTTCTTCGCCAAGCGCAAGGGAAGACAGATAGGATCAAGAAGGAAGGTGCTCCCCCTAGACAACCCGTAGTCGCATATCGAGGTAGAAGGCCCCCTATTGATGCACCTGCCAATGTTGGAGAACCACCCCAGCGACATCGTATGACGGCAAGGGACTACTGCAAGCTCTTCATCACACCACCTGCAAAGCAATGTCGTGTTGAAATCCTCCACTCCCCCACTCCTTCGAGCAATGAAGAAAGTCAAACTAGTGATCACAAGGAGGAAGACCTAGAAGAGCCAGAGTACGCGGCCGAGCATTCCACCACATAGGCAACACTCTAGACTAGGGTGTGCTAGTCCGTAACCCTAAGGTAGGATAGGTCGTGTATCCCCTACGCGAAGTCGAGTCCACGTAATGGTTCAAATGAAACCATGTAGTGTTGTGTTTGCTTTTGGATGTATTTGATGGATGTCGTACTCTTCCTATGGGAAGATGTAAATGACTACATCACCTATTTGGGATTTTAATGAATGAGTTTGGCCCTTGCATAAAAACAACTTGTGTCATACCAACCCCCTTACTAGGCACCCCATCTATCTTGATTTCCCCTCCTCTTTCCCAATTATGAGACTTTGACCGCTCCAATAGGATGCGTGTTGTAACCCGTAATGGTAACTATACCCAGCAGCATGCACCACCGACCTTCATCGAGACCGCTGAATCTCTGGATGCAGATGACTGGGTTCGTACCATTGAGGATCTGTTGGAGCTAGTCAGCTGCACTGAAGACCGTGAGAGGATTGCTTATGCTACCTACTATCTCATGGGAACTGCTAGAGCTTGGTGGGATGGATTCAAGGTCATGCATGATGGGCAAGCCATCACTTGGAATGACTTCAAGGAAGAATTCCGTAGAGCCCTTATTCTTTTCGGAATCATGGCCATCAAGAAGCATGAGTTCCGAGTCCTGAAGCAAGGAAGTGGCGCTGTCAAGGAGTACATGCAGAAGTTTAGTGTTCTGTCAAGGTATGCTCCTGAGGATGTCAGCACTGATGCTGCCAAAGGAGAGCGCTTCATGGAAGGCCTTAATCAGACTCTGGAGTACTCGCTTGTGGTGCCTGACTACCCAACCTTTCCTGATCTGGTGAATAAGGCACTCATGCTTGAGGACAAGTGACGTGCTTTGGATGATACCCGTAAGTGCAAGATGATAAGCAAGGGTAGCTGCAGCAACCAGAAGCCTCGCCAGTGGCAACCAGCCCCAGTCAGGCCAACTTATCAGCAGCCAAGAGCTCCTGCCACCGCAACAACTATCACCCTCAGCAGTATGCCAACCCCAGGCTAGCTTTCAACAACCCCAATAACAGTGGTGGCAATAAGATCAACAACTCAAACTATGTCACTTGCTTTGGGTGTGGTCAACCAGGACTATACTCCACGTATTGCCCCAATAAGAAGCCTGATTCTCTGCGCCCCAATGTGCAGCACCTAGGACAAGGCCACGGAATGCCACCAAAGAACCAAGCTCCCCGCAACCCTCCCAACAATGGCAATGGGTGTGTGAATCATGTCACTGCAGAAGAAGCCCAGGAAGACCCGTACGTCGTGCTGGGTACGTTCCTCATCAACTTAGCACCTGCAACTGTCTTGTTTGATTCTGGAGCTTCACATTCATTTGACACCCAACACTTTGCACTAGAAAGTGGCATGACCCCTACACCCCTGAGTAGCCCCATGGTAGTTCAAACCCCAGGATCAGAGATGAGAACCAAGCTAGTGTGTAGAGAAGTCAGGATAATAGTCAACGAGGTAGAATTCCTAGCCTACCTTATCATCTTGAGATCACAAGGCTTGGATGTGATCTTAGGAATGGATTGGCTCATCAAGCACCTAGGATTGTTAGACTATGCCAACTGTGCTGTCACCCTGACCAATGACCATGTAGTCGAAGTTAAGTTTGCTTCCAACACCTCCTCTGCTCAAGTCGCTCAAGTCAACTATCTGACAGAAGTTGGCTTGGAGCAAGTGCCAATGGTATGTGAGTACCCCGATGTCTTTCCTGATGAGTTACCAGGAATGCCTCCTGATCGTGACATTGAGTTCATAATTGAGCTCATGCCCGGAGAAGGACCCATCTATAAGAAGCCTTATAGAATGGGATCGGAGGAATTAGCAGAACTGAAGAAGCAACTGGCCGAGCAGTTGAGGAAGGGATTCATCCGCCCTAGTGCCTCACCTTGGGGATCACTTGCTCTGTTTTTGGAAAAGAGGGACGGTACCATCCGATTATGTGTTTACTATCAACTGGCCGAGCACTTGCTGAATGGTGCCAAGGTGTTTTCCAGGATCGATCTCAGGTCTGGGTACTATCAGCTGAAAATCAGACCCCCAAGACTTTCCGAAGACGGCATTCGTAACCCGGTATGGCTTGTATGAGTACACTATCATGTCATTTGGGTTAACCAATGCCCCTGCCTACTTCATGTACATCATGAACAAAGTTTTCATGGAGTACCTAGACAAGTTTGTTGTTGTCTTCATTGATGACATACTCATATTCTCCAAGTTTGAAGAAGAGCATGAGCAACACTTGAGAATGGTCCTAGGTAAGCTTTGAGAGCACCAGCTTTATGCCAAGTTCAGCAAGTGCGAATTTTGGCTGTGTGAAGTTGGATTCTTGGGTCATGTATTGACTGCCGAGGGGTTGTCAGTGGATCCCACCAAGGTTCAAGCCTCGACTGAATGGAAAACCCCGAGCAATGTGAAGGAAGTCAGAAGCTTCCTAGGACTCGCGGGATATTACCGCACGTTCATTGAAGGATTCTCAAGCATTGCCCCGCCAATGACTCAACTCTTGAAGAAGGACAAGAAGTTAGAATGGACAACAAAGTGTGAAGAGAGCTTCCAAGAGCTCAAGAAGAGATTGACAACAGCCCCAGTTTTGGCCACCCTTGATATTCACAAGGAATTTGTGATCTTTTGTGATGTATCAAGAACCGGGCTTGGAGGTGTTCTGATGAAAGAAGGCAGAGTTGTAGCTTATCTATATAGAGAGCTACATCCTCACAAAGAGAGCTATGCTACTCATGATCTCGAGTTGGCAGCTATAGTTCACGCCCTGAAGACCTGGCGACATTACCTTCTAGGGAAGTAGTGTGAAATATACATCGACCACAAGAGTTTGAAGTATATTTTTACTCAAAAGCAATTGAACATGAGGCAACGAAGATAGTTGGAAATGATCAAGGACTATGACCTCGATATTCAGTACCACCCTGGAAAAACTATTGTGGCACCAGATGCCTTAAGCAGAAAGGCTTGTTCCTTGAATGCTATGCTTAAGGAAAGGCTACCCTCCTTGTATGAAGAACTTCAAAGCTTTGGATTGGAACTGTTTGCACCATGATTCTTGGCCAACCTCGAAGTCAAGCATACCTTGATGGATGATGTTAAGGAAGCTCAGAAGGGACACTAGAGTATTGAGGGCCTCAAAAGGAAGATCAAGGCAGGCAAAGCCCCAGAATTCTCAGAGGATGAGCAAGGAGTGGTGTGGTTTGGGAATCGCATTTGCATACGCAACAAGACTGAGCTCAAGAACTTGATCTTGCAAGAAGCTCGTGATACCCCATATTACATCCATCTTGGAGGAACCAAGATGTATCAAAACCTAAAGGAAAGATTCTGGTGGCATGGCATGAAAAGAGAGATAGCCACTTTCGTTGCTAAGTGTGACATATGCCAGAGAGTCAAAGCTAAACATCAGCGACCCGCAGGATTGTTACAACCTCTCAAGGTGCCAGAATGGAAGTGGGACAAGGTCAGGATGGACTTCATCACTGGATTACCAAGGTCAAGCAAGGGCCATGACTCCATATCGGTCATTGTTGACCATTTGACTAAGGTTGCCCACTTCATTCCCGTCAAGACGACCTACAAGGGGAACCAGCTAGCCAACCTCTACATCAACTGAATCGTGAGGCTCCATGGGATCCCTAAGGAGATTGTGTCTGACAGAGGTACCAAGTTTACCTCGAGATTCTGAAAGAGGTTCCAAGAAGCCTTGGGAACCAAGATATCATTCATTACCGCCTTCCATCCCCAGACCGGAGGACGGACAGAATGAGTGAACCAGATAATCAAGGATATGCTTCGTGCACGTGTGCTAGCATATGGATCCAATTGGGAAGATTGACTAACCTTTGTTGAGTTCTCCAACAACAACAGCTACCAGTCCAGTCTTCAAATGGCACCGTTTGAGGTGCTATATGGACGGAAGTGTCGCACTCCCCTCAATTGGTCAGAGACCGAAGAAGGACTAGTTTTTGGGCCCGATATCCCCCGTGAAGCAGAAGAGCAAGTCCAACTTGTCAGAGAGTGTATGAAGACTGCCAAGTCAAGACAAAAGAGCTATTCCGACACTCGTCACCGAGAAGTGAGTTTCCATGTTGGAGACTATGTGTACCTATGGGTCACTCCTCTCAAGGGAACCAAGCGTTTCCATCACTACAAAAGAAAGACACATCCGTGACATTTTGGGCGGAACGAATTTTTTTCTGTCATACTTATGACACTTCTATGACGATAATTGTGACAAAACCCGGTATCGTCATAGATGTGGTGGGCTCCTACTTCTATGACAAAAAATCATGACAGAAAATGGGCTTTTCGTCCTGGGCGGGCTGGAGACGCAGCTGCATGAAACTCTTTGGGCTGTCCATGACGGAAAAAACCGTGGTAGAAGCGAGGGCGAGGAAAATTTCGGCGAGTTCCTGGTTACGGTGGGAGGTCGGGGGCCGAGCGATGCGTGTTTCTCTCATACACGTACGCGCATGTGTGCGAGGCGTTGGCTCAACTGAACCCGAGCGAGGTGTTGGGATCTAATGGAACAATAGCGATAGTTCTGCAGGCTACGCGTTGCTAAACCCGAGCGATCGATCGATGGCTGTTAACTGAACCCGATCGAGCGATTCCTTCACTACTTCTGCTAACTGAAGCCGATCAATGCTGCCTCTGGATGAACAGTGAGCGTTGCGGGGGGGGGGGTTGGATGAACAATGAGCGCTGGGGGTGGATGAATAGGACCCCGTGGCGTTGCCTCTGGATGAACAGGACCCCAATCGATCGATCCGGTTGGGGGTTGATGAACAGGACCCCATGGCGCTGCCTCTGGATGAACAGGACCCCGATTGATCGAGCCGGTTGGGGCTGGATGAACAGGACCCCGTGGAGGGCTGGATGAACAGGATGACCCCGTGGAGGGCTGGATGAACAGGACGACCCCGTGGAGGGCTGGATGAACAGTAGATGGTGGAGGGGTGGATAAACAGTATCCCGTGGAGGGGTGTTTGAATAGGAGCCCGTGGAGAGGGGTGGTTGAACAATAGCCGGTGGAGTAGCGCACGGTGGAGGCTGGATGAACATGAGCCCGTGGATGAACAGGAGCAGGTGGAGGCTGGGGGAAGTCGATGGTGGATGAACAGTAGCCCGTGGAGACTGAAGGAGGTCGACGATGGAGATGAATTGTATCCCATGGAGTCCCTTTTTCGGTATGCCACACCCCTCCCGATGAACAAGTCCGTTGCGTCCGTTTTGCGATACGCCACACCCCTCCCGATAAACAGGACCCCCGTTTCGACCGTAGGAGGTCTGTTTCCTCTGTTTTGCGGTACCCCAGACCCCTCCCGATGAACAGGATCCCGTTTCGAACATGGCCAGTCGAACACAAGGCCGCTTCCTCCATTCTGCGGTACGCCAGGCCTCGTTTCCATCCCCTGTTCCGTCCAAGCCCTCCCGATGAACACAACGACGCATTCCGTTCTGACCGAGCCGGTTGGCTCCCCATGAACATGACGATGATGTTGTTTCTCCATTCCGACCCAGCCATGTACACGAGCCCTGGCCGTACGTATGCGCGAGTAGGCGTTCGAGACCCTGCCCGTATGTACACATACGTGGACATATTTTCTTTCTTGCACACTGGCCGCAGTACGTATGTGTACATGCTACGTGTGCGCCTCTACATCCACTAGTATGTACGTACACGTTCGCGACTAGAATGACAACGCTACATATGCTTCGACCCGGTGGGTCCTGAGGGAGTTCCGGACTAGGGGGTGTCCGGATAGCCGAACTATCATGATCGGCCGAACTCCAAGACTATGAAGATACAAGATTGAGGACTTCGTCCCGTGTCCGGATGGGACTTTCCTTGGCGTGGAAGGCAAGCTTGGCGATACGGATATGTAGATCTCCTTCCATTGTAACCGACTCTGTGTATCCCTAGCCCTCTCCGGTGTCTATATAAACCGGATGGCTTTAGTCCATAGGACGAACAACAACCATACCATAGGCTAGCTTCTAGGGTTTAGCCTCCTTGATCTCGTGGTAGATCTACTCTTGTAACACACATCATCAATATTAATCAAGTAGGACATAGGATTTTACCTCCATCAAGAGGGCCCGAACCTGGGTAAAACATCGTGTCCCTTGTCTCCTGATACCATCCGCCTAGACGCACAGTTCGGGACCCCCTACCCGAGATCCGCCGGTTTTGACACCGACATTGGTGCTTTCATTGAGAGTTCCTCTGTGTCGTCACCGATAGGCTCGATGGCTTCTTCGACCATCATCAACGACGCAATCCAGGGTGAGACCTTTCTCCACGGACAGATCTTCGTATTCGGCGGCTTTGCACTGCGGGCCAATTCGCTTGGCCATCTGGAGCAGATCGAAAGCTACGCCCCTGGCCGTCAGGTCAGATTTGGAAGTTTGAACTTCACGGCTGACATCCGCGGGGACTTGATCCTCGTTGGATTCGAGCCACAGCCGAGCGTCCGCACTGTCACGGCGAACATGATTTAGCTCTGCAGCCGGACAATACCCTGGAGGCCGCACTCGAACCCGCTCCGATCTTCAACGCGGAGCCGGCTGCGCAGATCGAGGACGGATGGCTAGACACCGCCTCGGGGGCTGCAACCTCTATGGCGATAGAGCCGAACACTGACCTTGTCCCTCATAAAGCTCGTGACTCCGAGGTGCCGGACTCCTCGCCGGACTCCGAACCTCCTGCGCCCCCTCCGATTGAATCCGATTGGGCGCCGATCATGGAGTTCACTGCAGCGGACATCTTTCAACACTCACCTTTCGGCAACATCTTGAGTTCGCCAAAGTATCTCTTGTTATCAGGAGAGCCCTGGCTGGACTGCGGTCAGGACGGTTGGGATGCGGACGACGAAGAAATTCAAAGCCCACCCACCACCCACTTGGTAGCCGCTGTCGACGATCTAACCGACATGCTAGACTACGACTCCGAAGACATCGACGGTATGGACGACGATGCCAGAAACAACCAAGAACCAGCACCCACCGGGCACTGGAAAGCCACCTCATCATATGACATATACATGGTGGATATCCCAAAGGATGGGAATGGCGAAGGAACAGCGGAGGATGACCCCTCCAAGAAACAGCCCAAGCACCGGCGTCAGCGGCGCCACTCTAAATCCCGCCACAGCAAGAATGAAGATTCTGGCACCGGACATAATAATACACCGGACAGTGCCAAAGACAACCCACTCCAGCAAGATCCAGCACAGGAGGATGGAGACGCCAGCCCTCATGAGAGAGCGGCAGAAGAAGAGGTAGAGGATTATATGCCTCCCTCCAGAGACGAGGCAAGCCTCGACGACGATGAATTCGTCGTGCCTGAGAATCCCGTCGAACAAGAGCGTTTTAAATGCAGGCTTATGCCCACAGCAAACAGCCTCAAGAAAAAGCAGCAACAGCTTAGAGCTGATCAAGATCTGCTAGCCGACAGATGGACTGAAGTCCTCGCGGCCGAAGAGCATGAGCTCGAACGCCCCTCCAAAAGCTACCCTAAACGCAAGCTGCTCCCCCGATTAGAGAAGGAAGCGTATGAACCCGCATCACCAGGAGACAATACGGCTGACCGGCCACCCCATGGTCACGACAGAGAGGCCTCTAGGCCCTTCACTAGACCTGTACCCCGGCATCGCTCGAAAAGCACAAGGCCACAGGGGAACGCTCCGGACTTGCGAGATATATTGGAGGATAAGGCAAGACAATCAAGATCGATCTATGGATCGCGTGGGCGCCCCACGGTACGTGACGACAACCGTCGCGCCGGACACAGTAAGTCCGGCCGGGCCGAATAAAACAAACAAAGCTCTTTTGAGCTCCGTCGTGATATCGCCCAGTACAGAGGCGCCGCACACCCACTATGCTTCACAGATGAAGTAATGGATCATCAAATCCCCGAAGGGTTTAAACCCATGAATATCGAATCTTACGATGGCACAACAGACCCCGCGGTTTGGATCAAAGACTATCTTCTTCACATCCACATGGCCCGCGGTGACGATCTTCACGCCATCAAATATCTCCCCCTCAAGCTTAAAGGACCAGCCCAACATTGGCTTAACAGCTTGCCAGCAGAGTCAATTGGGAGTTGGCAAGACCTGGAAGCCGCATTCCTCGATAACTTCCAAGGCACGTATGTGCGACCACCAGACGCTGATGACCTAAGCCACATAATTCAGCAGCCAGACTAATCGGCCAGACAATTCTGGACACGGTTCTTAACCAAGAAAAGCCAAATCGTTGACTGTCCGGATGCGGAGGCCCTCGCAGCCTTCAAGCATAACATCTGTGACGAGTGGCTTGCCCGGCACCTGGGACAGGAAAAGCCGAAATCCATGGCAGCCCTCACATCACTCATGACCCGCTTCTGCACGGGTGAGGACAGCTGGCTAGCATGCAGCAACAACCTCAGCAAAAATTCTGGCAGTTCGGATTTCAAGGACTGAAATGGCAGGTCGCGTCGTAACAAAAACAAACGCCGCATCAACGGCGAGAATAGTGAGGATACGGCAGTCAATGCCGGATTCAGAGGCTCTAAACCCGGTCAGCAGAAAAAGCCATTCAAAAGAACTACTCCGGGTCCGTCCAATTTGGACCGAATACTCGATCGCTCGTGCCAGATACACGGCACTCCCGAAAAACCAGCCAACCACACCAACAGGGACTGTTGGGTATTCAAGCAGGCGGGCAAGCTAATTGCCGAAAACAATGACAAGGGGCTGCATAGCGATGACGAGGAAGAGACCCGACCGCCGAACAATAGAGGACAGAAGGGTTTCCCCCCACAGGTGCGGACGGTGAACATGATATACGCAATGCACATACCCAAAAGGGAGCGGAAGCGTGCACTCAGGGATGTATACGCGATGGAGCCAGTTGCCCCGAAGATCAATCCATGGTCCTCCTGCCCGATCACTTTTGACTAAAGGGACCACCCCACCAGCATCCGCCATGGCGGATTCGCCGCATTGGTCCTAGACCCAATCGTCGATGGATTTCACCTCACCAGAGTCCTGATGGACGGCGGCAGCAGCCTGAACCTGCTTTATCAGGATACAGTGCGCAAAATGGGCATAGACCCCTCAAGGATTAAACCTACCAAGGCGTCATACCAGGAGTAGAAGCCAATTGTACAGGCTCAGTCACACTGGAAGTGGTCTTCGGATCCCCGGATAACTTCCGAAGCGAGGAGTTAATCTTCGACATAGTTCCGTTCTGCAGCGGCTATCATGCCCTACTCGGACGTACCGCATTTGCAAAGTTCAACACGGTGCCGCACTACGCATACCTCAAGCTCAAGATTCCAGGCCCTCGAGGAGTCATCACGGTCAACGGAAACATTGAACGTTCTCTCCGAACGGAGGAACATACAGCGGCTCTCGCAGCAGAAGTACAATGCAGCCTCTTAAGGCAATTTTCGAGTCCGGCCGTTAAGCGGCCGGACACAGCTAAGCGCGCCCGGAGTAACCTACAACAAGACCACCTGGCACGTTCCGAGCACGCGTAGCAGTGCAGCCCCAACCCCAGCCCCTGTAAAACATCAAAACAAGTCCTTCGCGTGCACCATTACGCTCTGAAGATACCATGGGCATGGGGAAAGGGGCACGACCACGATAGGCCCAGACTGCGGCTCAACCACACCAGGGGCTCTCAAGTGTGTCGTTCTTTTTTCTTTTCTTTTTCCTTTTTTACCAATAGGACTCCGTTCGTCAGAGGCCCTGTCCGGCAGCAGACCTGCCGAACTCACGATGCAACAGCCAGGGAAGGATAAAGGCTACAACGAATATCCAGGTGGTCTCCATTACGAGCATTAAATCTGTTTTATGCACCATTCGGCAGCCTACCCCTAGAGGGGGACATGTTTAACAGTCCCATCCCTTGCTTATCGCACCATTTGTATCGTTCTGCACTTACAGCAGTCTTTCTTAAATAAACAATGCAGCACCTTTTTGCTTATAATTGCATTTCCTTTTTATACATGTGTTCATTTACGGCATGTTGCATCCGTACACTTTGGTACGGCTAAAATACACCAGGGGCTTATGTGTCCCGCATCATGGTGTGATAAGTCCGAACACTTTCACAAGTGCGGAACCCCGAACTTATAACACAATATGCATCGGCTCCGAATCATGTCTTGGGTCAATAGTTGGGTTTGCCCGGCTCCCATGTTTTGGTACCTTACATTCCGTTGTATCGGCTAAGGTAGCACTGGGAGAACCACTGCGATTGCGCCCCAGTTGAGCTAGGTTAACGCCTCAGTGGAGAAAGCTAAAACTAACTGTCACGATGAGGCGAGAGCCGGTCGCTATTCGAGAGGTTTTTTGTGAGACCTTAAAGACTTATGCCGCTTAGAGCAAGGAGCCGGATCTTGTCTGGCCCAGGCGTGGATAGCGCCCCAAATTCGGCCTTCCAAAGACTAGGGGCTTCACCGAAATTTAAAATTATAGAATTCTATGGCTAAGTGAGAGTGTTCAAGCATTATAAGTCCGGTTGCCTTTTTCGCTGTGTTGAGCGCCTCCCTAGACGGACCCAAAAATGGGAACAACAGTGCTCAAGTTTATCCCAAACACCCCAGCACTCGTGGCATGGGGGCTGAAGCCGACGACTTGCCATCTCTCAGATTTGATAAACAGCCACACAGAAGGTAATATTTTAAATTAACAAGCGTTGCTTAGCGCATATGAACTAAGTTTTCAGCGCACAGGATAACAAAATGCGAGTCTACTCAAAAATTACATCTTTGGAGCACTCACCCGCAATAGTACGAGCGCCCTTCAGCACACTCTTATAATACATCTCGGGCGTGCGATGCTCCTTGCCCTCTAGTGGCGGGTCCGTCACGAGCTTCTGGGCATCCATCTTGCCCCAGTGCACCTTTGCACGGGCAAGGGCCCGATGGGCACCTTCAATACAGGCGGAGTGCTTGATGACTTCAACCCACGAGCACGCATCCACCAGCCGCCGCACCAGGCCGAAGTAGCTCCCAGGCATGGCCTCCTTAGGCCACAGCCGAACTATGAGGCCCTTCATGGCCTGTTCGGCCGCCTTGTGGAGCTCGACCAGCTGCTTCAGCTGGTCGCTAAGGGGCACCGGAGGTCCGGCCTCAGCATACTAAGACCAGAAGACCTTCTCTGTTGAGCTCCCCTCCTCGACCCTGTAGAACGCGGCAGCATCGGACATGCTGCGAGGAAGATCTGCGAACGCTCCTGGAGAGCTCCGAATTCAGGTAAGCAACAGGTAATTAACACTCACATGCTTACTTTGCATGAAAAATGCCTTACCCGCTGCTATTTTCTTCACTGCCTCAATCTCCTGGAGGGCCTTGTAGGCTTCGGCCTTAGCGGCTTTGGCACTCTCAAGAGCCGTTGCAAGCTCAAACTCTTGAGTCTTCGAGTCACGCTCCAGGCTCTCATGTTTTTTCACGAGATCCTGGAGCTCTTGCTGTACCTCCACCACCCGCGCCTCCTACTTCTCTTGCTCGGTGCGCTCCACGGCCGTATTGCGTTCGGCCGCGGCCACTACCTCTTTCAGGGTCGCCACCTCGTTAGTGGCCCCTGCAATACCCACGTTATCCTTGTCATTCTTTTTGCAACCAAAATCCTTTTCTGTAAGGTACAATTTTAGTAAGGTGTTACTCACCTTCCTTGTCCTGAAGCTGCTTCTTGGCACGGCCGAGCTTGTTCTCGGACCGCTCGAGGCTTTCCTTCAACGTATTGACCTCCACAGTCAGCGCAGCAGAGGTCAGCAGCGCAGCCTGCAATCCCATATTAACATATTTATTATGACTCCTGCGTATATCAGTTTCCCAAGATGTCGGGGAAACTGATCCACGAACACCTATGGGGCCGGCGGACCGTGGCCCCTTTCGGTTCGGCGGGGGGCGGAGGTTGCACGAAGAGCAGATCGAGGCGAAGCACACGAGCAGTTTACCCAACTTCGGAGCTCTCCGGAGAGATAATACTCCTACTGCTGCTTGTCTGATTGTATTGTGCTCTTGCTCGAGAGAGCTAAGTGTTTTTCTGGCTTCCGAATGATCCGACCCTTCTCTACGTTGCGCATGGGCCTCCTTTTATATGCTCAAGGGGTCACCAACAGGTGGCAACGTAAACAAGGGTACAAATGTAAAAAGAGAGGTGGTTGGTACAGTTACTTGTACAGTGTTTCCTACCTAACCCTAACGGCAGGGGACAAGGGCATTAAATGCCCATCTGTGTCGCCCAAACAGTCCAGAAAGGCACCGTCAGGGACGCCACCGCTCGCCACGATGGCAGTCTTGTCAGCTTCACATGCCACCGCACACCGCTGGCTGCACAGCCTCCCGCCACGCGTGCCTGGAAAGGCCCCCAGAGCGACACGTTGGTGGATGTGCTGGAGCGTGGGTACGGAGTGGCCGCCTGCCGCGGCAAGCGCCTTGCCGTGGCCGTCGTCTTGTCGCGCCTGGAAGCTTGTCGCCCCCTAGGCCTCGAGATGTCCTGGTCGGTCTTCCCGGCAAGCTCCTCTTGCCGGGGCCTTGTTGCCTTGCCGGGACGTGTGGCGCGTCGTGGCAAGTTCCTTAGGATGCCTTGGTTGGCCTTCCCGACAAGCTCCTCTTGCCGGGTGCTCGTCTCCTTGGCTTGAATACTTTGTTCTTGAATGGCTCCAAAGGAACCACGGAGGATCTTGGCGGTCGCTCGGCAAGCCTTGCCGCGAGGTGCTGCAACTGCCCGTGCACAAGTTCGGGGTACTAGGGTACCCCTATTCTAGTACACTGATAGGAGCCCCCGGGCCTGGGCCATACACGGTGACGAGCGCTGTTGGGCCAGGCCCAAAACAGGGCACGGGCACACGCGGCCTGGGCCACGCCGTATCTTACTCCATATCCACCACGCCCTCCCCAATGGCACGCGTCGAATGCGGCGTCGTGGGAGAGATCGTGGGTGGATTCTTTATTCGGAAGGGCGAAACGTCCGCCCCTCCCTCTTTATAAGCAGGGGAAACAGGGGCAGTTCGTCCCCCCCCCCCCCCCCGCTGGTTGCTACTACTCCATCTTCGTAAACCTCCGCCGCTCCCCCCTTATTCTTGAAGCCGAGAGAGAGCAGCGCTCCGCCCCCCATTGCCACCAGCATCACCAACGCCGTCGACCTCCCCCACCACCTCCGCCATGGCTCTGAAAGCCGACAAGGGGAAGGGCGTGAAGTCGGCCGAGGCGCACCAGCTCGCGGCGCTGCGGAAGGAGCGGGCGATCTTCTCCCCTCAGCTCGGTGCGCAGGAGCTGAGGGAGTACTACTACCTCTTCTGGTCGACGGAGACGCGAGCGCATCCGCGCATCAGGGTACTCCCGGCCGCCGCTTCGGAACTGGCTCCAAACGGGTACCCATTCTTCGTGCTGTTCTTCTATTGCGGGCTCTGCCCGCCCTTCTCGGAGTTCTTTTGCGACATAATGAACACCTACGGGCTCCGCCTCCTTGATTTCACCCCCAACGTCGTTCTGACCATGGCAGTTTTCGCACATTTGTGCGAAAACTTTGTCGGAGTCCACCCCAATGTAGCCCTTTTCCGCCACTTCTTCATGCCTCGGGTCGAGAGGGGAGAGACACTTGCCGGGGGGATCGCCTGGATCTCGAGAGTCGGCAAAAAGGAAGCGTATCTGGAGGGTGAGCTTCGTAGCAAATGGGAGGAGTGGAGAGCGGAGTGGTGCTGGATCATAGAGGAGGACCCGCAGCCGTTCACTGCCCTGCGCCAAGCCCCAATCGTGCGCGGCAACGATTGGAGCAACGTGGCCCCGGAAGAAGACAGATTGAAGATCGCCGTCACCTGAATCCTTCGCCTCAGGCTTGCCGGGCTCACTGTAGGCGCAGTTGGCGCAGACTTCCTTCGCTGCCGCATCGCCCCCCTGCAGGAGAGGGGGAGACCCGCCTGGGAGTTCAAGAACTCGGCGGATATAATGCGGCTGCGTCCGGGTCTCAACTTCAACTTCACCGTCCTGGAGTTGGATGCAATCCTTCTGGAGCTGTTCAAACGCGACCCCCAGCACCCATTCGTTTTGCCGAGGAGCGTTGTTCCATTGTGCAATAATTCATCGCTTGACCGGATCCGCGCCATGATGCCGTTGTGCGATTCCCACGGAATCGTTCCAACTTGGCAAGAACCTGCGGATGATGTCGTGCAGGCGTTCTTCGACGACTTGGTAGAAGTGCCGGTCCGCGCCGACGAACAGAAGAGCCTCACCCGCGACACTACCGACGCGGAGCTGCAGCGCATCGCCACAAGGGCGGAAGAGGCTTCGGCAGCAGCTGCCGCGGGCGCGTTCGGGTTCACCGTAGAGGAGGCAGAGGCGGCAAGCCTTGCCGAGCACGAGGAGTTTGCCGGTGAGGAAGATCTTGCCGGCCCTGAAGCTGAGCCGAGCGAGGCCGGCGAGGAAGAGCCCGAGCCTTCAGACAGCTTGCCACAGGCGGAGCCCCCGGACCCGCCAAGAAGGCGTCTCCGCAGGGCCGGGGACGTAGCGGGGCGGCAAATGAGCCAATAGCCGCCAAGCCGTGCGACACGCTCTACTGCGGCAAGCAATGTTGCCGCGGGAGCGCCTCACGCTGCTGCGGCAACTGGAGCGGGATCTTCCCGGTCCACCGCCACCGCTCCTGCCAAGCGGGCAAGGGATCCTACTCCTCCGCCTCGCCGCACTGGAGGGGAGCCGGACTTCGATCTCTCCGCGCTCAGCTCCGACGAGGAGGAAGAAGAGTAAGTTTCTTTGGTGTTCTTGTAGTTCTCCAATCTTGTTGCTTTTATCTTGTCTCTGACTTGCTTCAATCTGAACCCATTCCTTTTCAGGACGCTGGCCCAGAGAGCGGCGAAGAGAGCCAAGGCTCCGGTGATTGTCATGGAAGATGATCCCACCGTGTCAGCAGGGGGTGTGTCTGAGACCACCTTGACAGACCCTGCAGCCACTCCCCAAAGCAGCCCTCAGCGCAGCCCCCATCGTAAGTTTGTGGTTTTACTTCCTGCTGTCGGGCGCGCATGGGTGCTCTTTTCTCTACTGATATCTTGCTTGTTGATTTGTGTAGGAGCAGAACAGCCTCACCAGGAGGGCCCGGAAGCCACCCCCGAAGCGCCATCTGCTTCGACTACGCCGCCAAGGGAGGAGTCCCCGGTAAGGGAGCGCTCTCCGGCAAGGGAAACGCCCCGGCAAGGGACAGTTCTCCGGCAAGGGACAGCACCAGTGATCCTCCGGCGGTTGAGGCCGCGACTGCAGATCCTAGTACAGGTAATCTTCTTGCCTGGAATCTTCCCTTGGGCCCTTCTTCTTCTGAATTCCCTTTCTTGGATTTTTGCTTGACTTTTCTCCCTTCTTCATTCTTCAGATCCATCTGCTGCAGAGCCAATGGAGACTGAGGATGCCGGCGAGGAAGGCGTGCGTGGCAGTAACGATGACGCCGCCGCCAACGAAGAAGGGGCCGGTGCTGATGAGCCCGCCGACGAAGAGGCCGCCAAGGCTGCCGCCGCAGAAGCTGGCGAGGGGTCGGGCGATCGCACTGACGGCCCTGAGGCCGCGGGAGCGCCAGGCGCTGCGCCGACCGCCGATCCCTCCGCCGCTGCCGCGGAGCCAGGCTCCGAAGAGCCCCAGCCCGGTGCCTACTTGAAGGCCGGCGACGGTATCTTCATCAAGCTTCCCTGGGCGTCGAGCTCCAGGGCGCCGGTCGAAGGAGAAGCTTTCGATGAGGAGCTGCTCGCCTCCGCCGGGCTGTCGTTGGTCAATGCGCCAAGCAGTAGCAGTGGCGAGCCTGAGGAGGAGCAGCTGCTGCGGAAGCTGCTGTCACTCTACCGCGCACGACAAGCCAAGCTGGCTTCCCGGGAAGCGCTTGTCGCGAGGGCGGGAGTCGATATGGAGAAACGCACGGAGGAGCTCCGGGGCCTCAATCAAGAAGCCCTCCGGTCCCTGGCACAGGAGCGGGAGCGACTGCCGAGGAGCGTACAGCCTTCCTTCTCGAGAAGGCTGAAGCTGAGGAGGAACAAAGGCTTGCTGCCGAGAAGCAGTCCGCGCGAGAAGGCGAGTTGGTGCAGCGGAAGGCCAACCTTGACAGCTACGAGGAGGAGCTTGTCGCGCGCGAGGAAACACTTGGCGGGGCTCTCAAGGAAGCAAGGGATGCTGCCGCAACTGTAGAGGCCGCCAAGAAGGAGCTGGAGACGAGGGTGACGCAGTTGGAGGCCTACCTCAAGACGAGTGGCGAGGAGCTTGCTGTGCTCAAGCGCGAGCGCGAGAAGGATGCTGCTGCTCATGGTGAGCTGCAGGGTCTTCTCGCTGAAAGGAGCAAGGAGCTCAGCGCCGCCAAGGACTCCAACGCGGATCTCGAGTTGAAGCTGGCTACGCTGACTCAGACACTGGACGCCGCCAAGGAGCGAGAGGTGACCTTGTCGGAGAAGATCAAGGCCGACAAGGCGCTGCTGGCGAGCATTGCTGTTACCCAGAACTCATTTAGGGAGACGGTGGAGCATTGGACCGAGGGTCTGGTGAATATCGCCGCAGTCATCGACGGGGAGCTGGCGCAGTTGGGGATGGAGAACTTTGGGTATCCTTCCGACGAGCATCTCCAACCCAGCGCCAAGGTCAGCCTGTTCTTCAAGGGCGTGGCAACGGCACTCCAGCGACTCCGGGAGAGGATCCCAAAGCAGCTGGCCGACGAGTCGCGCAGGATTTGCGCGGGGGCTCTCCAGAAGGTGCTGATGAAGGTGGCCTTCCGCAACCCAGGCCTCAACCTCACCAAAGTCCTCAGGTCCTTGCCGCCTGACGCCGATCTGGATGCGCTCAAGGCCCTTGTCGCACCTATTGTGGACAAGGTGAGCGAGATCAAGAGGGTTGAGGGCGATCGCATAGACTAGGCCGCCCGTTTTCTCTTTCTCCTTGTCGCTGCTAGCCATATTATAAGATCAATCTGTTAGAGCTGCGACAAGTTATTTTGTAATATAACTCTATTTCTGTTATCAATTGCTACGTTATTTCCTTTACTAGATTCCTTCCTTTGTATGTTTTTACCCTACGCTTTTAGGGAACTTGTCGGCGCAGGCACCCGAGCCGCGAGCGCTGAGTGCGGGACATTAGCAGCCTGCTGGCGGTGCCGCTTCCGACAAGAAACCTTGTCGTGACTAGTTGCAGCACACTTAAGTTGTTGAGAGGACTCGAAACAAAGTAAGGGCGCAACTAGCTACGAGTTGGTTCCTCCGCGCACAGGTTTTCCATACAAAGCACGGTCGTTCAAGGAAGATAACTTAAAAATTTAAAACTAATTGCTCAAACTTTGGCAACTTAGCTTTTCTGTCGTTTGCTTCCCGGCAAGGCGAAAAACTTCCTTAAACGACGCCTGGTCCATACCATTATCTTCTCCTTTCCCCCCAGGAAACTTGTGTGCGAGGGTACCTTCCTTTCCTTTGTTGAGAAAAAGAAAGAAGAGAAAATAAAGATATGGAGCCTTCCGGCTCGTTATTGCTTACCGGGGGTAGGTGCTGCACAAAGTGTCAGATAACGCATGCAAGAAAGAATATAATGCATGGAATTGACAAGATGTGCGGAGCACATGAGCTTTACTTATGCACGGGATCTGCGCCCGGCTTTGTACAAAGGATTACGTGCAACATCGGCAAGACTCGTACAAAAGTTGGTTGCCGGAACGGGTTCCGGCAACCGCGCCCTACGGGTAAAACTTACGAAGATGCTAAATGTTCCAGGAGTTGCTCACTGGAGTGCCATCTTCGGTCTCAAGGCGGACAGTGCCAGGCCTAGTGACTCGTTTCACCCGGTAAGGGCCTTCCCACTTCGGCGTCAGCTTGTTGGAATTCTTGGCGCACTGAACGCGCTGAAGAACAAGGTCACCTTCCTCGAAGCTTCTGGCATTAACTTTGCGGCTATGGTAGCGGCACAAAGCTTGCTGGTATCGAGCAGCTCGTACAGCAGCTTGAAGACGATCCTCCTCAAGGAGCAGCGCGTCATCTTGTCGCAGCTGCTCTTGCTCAAGCTCATCCGTATACGAGTTCCGTGGGGAGAACTGCCTCTGCTCCATAGACTAGAGCGAAAGGTGTCTGGCCAGTGGCTCGATTTGGCGTCATTCTGATCGACCAAAGAACCACCGGCAGCTCCTCGATCCAGTTTCTTCCGCACTTGTGCAGCCTGTCGAAAGTTCTGGTCTTGAGCCCGCGCAGCACTTTAGCATTTGCCCTCTCCGCTTGACCGTTGCTTCTCGGATGAGCAACAGAAGCGAAGCAGATCTTGGCGCCAAGATCTTGGACGTACTGCATGAAGGTGCGGCTCGTGAGTTGCGTGCCGTTGTCAGTGATGATCCTGTTAGGGATCCCGAAACGGCAAACAATCGACCTGAAGAACTTGATTGCTGACTGTGCTGTCACCTTCCTCACTTGTTCCACTTCGGCCACTTTGTGAACTTGTCGATTGCAACGTACAAGTACTCAAAGCCCCCGACAGCTCGGGGAAAGGGGCCGAGGATGTCGAGCCCCCAGACCGAAAATGGCCAGGATAAAGGGATCGTTTGGAGAGCTTGAGCTGGCTGGTGTATCTGTTTGGAATGGAACTGGCACGCTTCACACTTGGTTACTTGTGCAGTTGCATCCTGGAGGGCTGTCGGCCAAAAGAAACCTTGCCGAAACGCTTTGCCGGCAAGTGCTCTTGCGCCAATGTGGTGACCACATATGCCTCCGTGTATCTCTGCCAACAGCTTTTGTCCGTCTTCCCGGCAAACACACTTCAATTTCACACCGTTGAGTCTTCTTCTGTACAGTGTGCTGTCAACAAACTGGTACATACTTGACTGTCGGGCTACTTTTTCCGCTTCTTCTTGTTCTTCGGGAAGTTCTCCTGTCTGAAGGAAATGGACAATCTGCTGTGCCCATGCCGGAGCTTGTGGCTCGACAACAAGGACTAAAGGCACATCTGCTGCTGCGGGAACATCCGCTTCTACGGCGAGAACCTGCGGCTCTGCCGGAGCTTGATGTCCCCCGGCAAGCTTACCGGAGCAAAGCTTGTAGGGAGCGTCTGCTACGACGGAACAAACCATAAGGCTTGCCAGAGCAGACTGCTCCATAGCACTCTTGGCATTGATTTTGGGGACCTTCTTGGCGGCGGCTTCAGGGAGCTCTGCCGGAAAATAGTCACCAGAAATCAACTTTCTCTTCTTGTTCTGTCCAGTTGATGGTGTTACAGATGGTTGAGTCAGCTTGAGCACAAAGATCCCTGGTTCCACAGGTAACTTTAGTGCGGCGCACTTTGACAGTCCATCAGCAATGTCGTTCTAAGCTCTCGGAACATGCTCCATCTGCAGGCCATCAAAGTGCTCTTCCAGCTTTCTCACTTCATCAACATATGCTTCCATCAAAGGACTCTGATAATTCTTGTTCACTTGGCGGACGACAAGTTGTGAGGCACCCCTGACAATGAGCTTCTTGATCCCAAGGTCTGCTGCGATCCTGAGACCGGCAAGCAATCCTTCATACTCTGCAGTATTGTTGGTTGCTTTCTCCTTGGGAAAGTGCATCTGGACTGCATACTTGAGGTGCTCTCCGGTGGGTGCGACAAGCAGCACGCCCGCACCGGCGCCTTGCAGCGAGAAGGCACCATCAAAGTACATCATCCACTCTTTGCTCGCTTCCTTAACGGGGATGCTCGTCTCTGGAATTTCTTCATCTGGCGTTGGCGTCCACTCTGCTATGAATTCTGCCAATGCTCTGCTTTGGATAGTTGAAGTACTATCAAACTTGAGGCCAAAGCTTGACAGTTCCAGCGCCCACTCTATAATCCTGCCAGTTGCTTCGGGATTTTGCAGTATCCTCTTCAGCGGAAAACAAGTGACGACTGTGATCTCATGTGCTTGGAAGTAATGGCGCAACTTTATCGAGGCCATGAGGAGGCCGAAAAGCAATTTCTGCACACCAGAGTACCTTGACCTAGCCCCCTGCAGAAGGGAACTGACAAAGTAAACTGGGCGCTGCACCATTCTCTTCTGCATCTTATCATGCTCCTGCGCAGATCCATCCTTGTCGGGACCAGAGCTTGTCAGCGAAGCCCCCTGCTTGTCGCTGGACGCGTCTGCCGTGGTTGCTGGCTCATCATCTGCCTCCCTCTCTGCCATTAACGCAGCACTAACCACTTGATTGGTCGCCGCTATATACAGCAGCAACTTCTCTTGTGGCTTAGGTGCGACAAGTGTTGGGGTGGAGGACAGGTATTTCTTCAAGTCCTGCAGCGCAGCCTCCGCCTCCGGAGTCCATTTCATTGGACCTGCCTTTTTCAATATTTTGAAAAATGGCAGGGCGCGCTCAGCAAATCTAGAGATAAACCTGCTGAGAGCAGCCATGCATCCGGCAAGTCTTCGTACATCCTTGAGACGCCTTGGTGCTTCGATCTGCTCAATGGCCTTGATCTTGTCGGGATTGGCTTCAATTCCCCGCTGAGACACGAAGAACCCGAGAAGCTTGCCGGAGGGTACTCCAAACACGCACTTCTCGGGGTTAAGCTTGAGGTTGATCTTGCGCAGATTTGCAAATGTTTCGTCCAAATCTTGAATCAGGGTCGCCCTGTCCTTGCTCTTGACCACTATGTCATCCATGTATGCTTCCACATTCCTGTGCATCTGCGGCTCAAAAGCGTGGTGGACTACCCTTGCAAATGTTGAACCAGCATTCTTTAAACCGAAGGGCATCCATACGAAACAGTACGTGCCACACGGGGTGATGAATGCGGTCTTCTCCTCATCCTCTTCTGCCATGAAGATCTGATGATATCCTGAGTATGCATCAAGAAATGAAAGCAAATCACACCCGGCCGTGGAGTCAACAATCTGGTCGATGCGCGGCAAGGGAAATGGGTCTTTAGGACAAGCTTTATTAACATCAGTAAAGTCGATCCAAAACCTCCATTTCCCGTTTGCCTTGCGCACGACTACAGGATTGGCCAACCACGTAGGATGGAGCACCCCTCTGACAAGGCCCGCTGCCTCCAACTTCTTGATTTCTTCTGCGATGAATTCTTAGCGCTCCACTGCCTGTTTCCTGACTTTTTGCTTGACGGGCCGCGCATGAGGACAGACGGCAAGGTGGTGCTCAATTACTTTCCTGGGAAGACCGGGGATGTCAGACGGTTGCCATGCAAACACGTCGACGTTCGCCTGCAGGAAAGCAACGAGCGCGCTTTCCTATTTGGGGTCGAGAGTGGCACTGATGGTGAAAGTACCACCAGTGTCGTCCTCCTTGGCGGACACCTTCTTGGTCTCAGATGGAGCAGCCATTGCCTTCTTACACTTACCGGTGGAGCTCAATGGTGCATCCTCGACGGTAGCGCAGCACTCCGCAGAGGTGCGCTTGCCGGAGTGGGCATCAGAGCTCTTGCCGGACTTGGTCTTCTTCTTACCCCCTGGAGCTTCAGGGGCAAGTGACTTGCGATCTGTTGCGGCTGTTGCTTCCCGGTAGATCTTGTCGGCACAGATAAGAGCATCCTTCTTGTCGCCAGGGACAGAGATGACACTCATCGGGCCTGGCATCTTGAGCATGTTGTAGGCATAGTGAGAGGCTGCCATGAATTTGGCGAGTGCTGGACGGCCGAGTATCCCATTGTAAGGCAATGGGAAGTCAGCAACGTCAAAAGTGACCCTCTCAGTCCTGAAGTTCAATTTGCTGCCAAATGTTACCAGCAACGTGATCTTTCCCTTTGGCTTGCTCCTTCCCGGGTTGATTCCTTGAAATGTACCGGTTTCTTCGAGCTCACTGTCAGGGATCTGGAGTTTCTGGAGCACCGAGGAGGAGATCAGGTTCAAGCTGGCCCCGCCGTCAACTAACATCTTAGTGACCTTGAGGTTGTGGATAGTTGGTGAAACCAACATCGGCAAGCACCCGACCGCAGTTATGCGATCAGGGTGGTCCTCAATATCAAATATGATAGGCGTGCTGGACCATTTCAGAGGCTTGCGTGACTCGACGGGTGGTTCTGCTGCATTAACTTCCCGCACCCACTGCTTGAGCTGGCGGTGCGAAGTATGCAGAGAAGCACCGCCGTCAATGCACAGGACCTCTGTGGCTTTCTGGAACTCCTGCTCATCTGTCTCCTCACCATCCATGTCTTCATCGTCGTCGTCATCTTCATCCTTGTCGCGGCCGCGAGGAGGTCTGTCTCCTTGCCGCTGCTTGGCCTTGCCGCGGCGTCCTCCTCGGCGGGGACGTTTCTTGCCGGATCCTCCAGCACCTTCCTGGGCTTTCTCCTTGTCAAGCCGCTCGTATTCAGCTTTCTGTTGCTCAACAAGCTGCTTGACTTTCTTGCAGCTCTGGAGGTTGTGGCCCTTAGTGCGGTGGATTTTGCAGTACTGCTTGTTGGTGTCGTCCTGCTTGTCGGCAACTGCCACAGCTGCGGCAACCTCCTTGCCGGAGTTACCAGCTTTGGCTTCTTTGCCAGACTGCTCAACGGCTAGCACCTCTTTGCCTTTCTTTTTAATGTTATTCCGCCGCCGGTTTTTCTTTGCCAGGGCTGCATCCTCACTGTCAGATCCTCCTGCTCCTATGTTCTCTCCGGGGAGTCTCCTCCCTTCCTCAGCACGTGCACACTTGTCGGCCAGGGCATATAGCTCACTAACGTCTCCGATCTTGCACATCGCCATTTCCTCCCGCATCCTGCGGTTTTGCACGTTCTGATGGAACGCGCTGATCACCGCGGCAGGGTGGACGTCTGGGATGTTGTGTTGTACGCTGCTGAATCTCTGAATGTACTTGCGCAGGGGTTCTCCTTCCTTCTGGGCGAGCAGGTGAAGGTCACTCTCTTGGCCATGAGGCTTGTGGCCTCCTGTGAAGGCGCCGACAAACTGATGGCATAGATCGGCCCAAGAGGATATGGAGTTGTCCGGCAAGTGCATGAGCCAGGATCTGACGTTGGGCTTGAGCACCAGCGGGAAGTAGTTGGCAAGGATCTTGTCGTCCCGTCCCCCGGCAGCCTGCACCGCAATGGTGTAGATGCTGAGGAACTCCGACGGATGCATCTTGCCATCGTACTTCTCCGGTACGTCTGGCTTGAAGTTCTTCGTGCTGGGCCACTGGACTTGCCGCAGCTCACGAGTGAACGCAGGGCAACCTACCGCGTACGGCAAGTCGCCTGGTTCCCCTGGTGCATGCATGTCGACAGAGGGCCCAGCATGCTTGTCGGATTGACGTCGCGCTTCTCTTCGGCGCTCGATGCGAGTACGAGCGTCTTCTTGTTGTCGATCGCGAAGAACTTGGCGCTGATCGCGACGAGCTCGTGGATCCGACGATGCGGTGGAGTCTCTGTCGAGGTGGATCCGGCGAGTCGGCGATCTTGGCCTTCGAGGTGGTGATTGCATGGTGGTTGCACCTCCACCAGTTTCGTCGCCACCGGCTCGCGCCTGGCAACCCTGCCGCGGTAGCGACGCGCTCGGCTGCCGCGGAGTGTCACCGTTGGCGTAGCCGATGAGACTCTGAATGGTGGCCCTCCATTCATCGATCTTGTCCGATGTCGGAGGGTAATCCAGGAGCAGTTGAGCTCGCGCCAAAGCTTCTGCTGGAGTGGTGGGTGGCAGTGGCGGACGGCGCGAGGAGGGGAATGTGCTCGGACTTCTAACTATGTTAGAAGGAGCATCATCCCGTCCGGGCGACCGTGTCTCGCTCGTGCTGGTACGCTGGCGTGCATGATGGTCTTGAGCGCCCCGGGATCCACCAGCTTGATCTTGGCCCAACAAACGTATGGTACTGCGGCATTAAATGCCCGTCTGTGTCGCCCAAACAGTGCGGAAAGGCACCGTCAAGGGCGCCACCGCTCGCCACGATGGCGATCTTGTCAGCTTCGCATGCCACCGCGCACCGCTGGCTGCACATCCTCCCGCCACGTGCGCTTGGAAAGGCCCCCAGAGCGACACGTTGGTGGATGTGCTGGAACGTGGGTACGGAGTGGCCGCCTGCCGTGGCAAACGCCTTGCCACGGCCGTCGCCTTGTCGCGCCTGGAAGCTTGTCGCCCCTCAGGCCTCGAGATGTCCTGGTCGGTCTTCCCGGCAAGCCCCTCTTGCCGGGGCCTTGTTGCCTTGCCGGGACGTGTGGCGCATCGTGGCAAGTTCCTTAGGATGCCTTGGTTGGCCTTCCCGACAAGCTCCTCTTGCCGGGGGCTCGTCTCCTTGGCTTGAATACTTTGTTCTTGAATGGCTCCAAAGGAACCACGGAGGATCTTGGTGGTCGCCCGGCAAGCCTTGCCGCGAGGTGCTGCAACTGCCCGTGCACAAGTTCGGGGTACTAGGGTACCCCTATTCTAGTACACTGACATTATCCCCTTATATGGGCGGACAAAAACATGTGTCCCCACCGGCCTGGTAAAACTCGCTTATCTCCCAAGCATCACAATCAATGGCACAGTTGGGTTACCCACGTCCGTATTGATGGGAATCCCGGAATAAGGGGAACATGATCTCTGCTTCAACAAGACGTGCCAAGGAAACCGCCTCGCTAAATGCGCTGAGGTGATACAATAAAAACAATTCGAGTAAAGGCTTGGTAATGGTGTGACGTCACGCCACAAAATACGTCAGCAGATTGAACTTGTGTGGTATTATTCTCTCTACGGTGGTACGTGGAATTTACTTTTGCAGAGCCGGACACTATCCTGGTGTTCACAATCTTCTATAAATTATTCGGAGGAAGAACCCGCCTTGCAATGCCGAAGACAACATGCGCGCCAGACTCGTCGTCATTGAAGCCTGGTTCAGGGGCTACTGAGGGAGTTCCGGACTAGGGGGTGTCCGGATAGCCGAACTATCATGATCGGTCGGACTCCAAGACTATGAAGATACAAGATTGAAGACTTTGTCCCGTGTCCGGATGGGACTTTCCTTGGCATGGAAGGCAAGTTTGGCAATACGGATATATAGATCTCCTACCATTGTAAACGACTCTGTGTAACCCTAGCCCTCTCCGCTGTCTATATAAACCGGATGGCTTTAGTCCATAGGACGAACAACAATCATACCATAGGCTAGCTTCTAGGGTTTAGCCTCCTTGATCTCATGGTAGATCTACTCTTGTAACACACATCATCAATATTAATCAAGCAGGACGTAGGGTTTTACCTCCATCAAGAGGGCCCGAACCTGGGTAAAACATCATGTCCCTTGTCTCCTGTTACCATCCGCCTACACGCACAGTTCGGGACCCCCTACCCGAGATCCGCCGGTTTTGACACCGACAGGTCCCGACTGTCAGGCACTTCCTTGCGTGCGAAGATGTCGCTGGTGGGTCCCAGCAGTCAGGGGGCGAATCGTTTTTTTTTTCGGACGCACTTCCTTGCATGCGAAGATTTAGCTGGTGGGTCCTAGCAGTTAGGGGGGAAACGTTTTTTCACGAAATACAGTGGCCCGTCCGGTGGGTCATTGCTGTCAGGTGGAGGAATCATTATTTTCCGCGTAATAACGAGGCACTTCCTTGCTGTGGTCGTGGACCCAGCTGTCAGCCTCTCCACGTACAGTCCACGTCCGACGGAAGCCGTTCCTTGACCATGTTGACCATGCAGCACCAAGAGTAGCAGGGCGGTGGACCATGGCGAGGCCTAGGAAGGGGACGACGCAGAGCCGGGGAAGACGCGGCAGTTGATGCCCACGCGTAGAGGAGTATGAGGGTTCGCTGGTTCGGCTGCGGTGTGAGGCTGTCGTCGCTGCAGAATAACAGGGGGTGTGGGTGAGTAAAGGGATGGCCTGGTCAGCGTTGGGAGTAGTAGGGGGTGGTGAGGCCTCCGCGGCATCACAGCCGGCCATGGGAGGCAGGAGCATGCGGCACGACCGACGCTGCTTTGGGCGGCTGGAGCAAGAAGACCAGAGGTTGAAGAAGCACTACGGCCGTTGGATGGACATCGTACGGTCACTGGAGCTAGAATCGTTCATATTGACTAAAGTTGACAAAGGCCTCCATCCCAGTGAACTTAGTAGGCCCACAAGTCAGCCTCCCACTAAGGTGGGTCCCAGCTAGCAGGGGGGTATTCATTTTTTTGTGTGTAATAAGGAGGCACTTCTGGTGGGTCCCAGCTAACAGTGGGGGGAATGTTTTTTTCGCGAAATACGGTGGCCCATCTGGTGTGTCCCAGCAGTCAGGGGGAAACATTTTTTTTGCGAAATACTGGTGGCCCGTCCGATGGGTCCCTTCTGTCAGGTGGAGGAATAATTATTTTGCGCGTAATAAGGAGGCACTTCCTTGCGGCTGCCGCGGACCCAACTGTCAGCCTCTCCACGTACGGTACCCTTGCGATGGAAGTCGGTCATTGACCACATTGACCATGCTGTGCCAAGAGCACCACGGTGGTGGACGAGGCGAGGCCTAGGAAGGGGACGACGCGGAGCCGGGGAAGACGCGGTAGTGGAAGCCCGCGCAGAGAGGAGTACGAGGGTTCACTGGTTCGGCTGCGGTGTGAGGCTACCGTCGCCGTAGAATAACAGGGGGTGTGGGTGACTAAAGGGATGCCCTGGCCAGCGGTGGGAGTAGTAGGGGGGCTGAGGCCTGCGCGGCAGCACAGCCGGCCACGGGAGGCGGGAGCAGGCGGTCCCGCCAGCGCTACTTTGGCGGCTTGAGCAAGAAGATCAGAGATATAGGAAACACGACGGCTGTTGGATTGACATCCAACGGTACATCTACTAGAATCGTTTGTTGACGTATATAGTAACTAAAAAAATCTTGCATACGCGTCAACTTAACAGGCCCACAAGTCAGACCACTCCCTCTTTTTTTAATAATTTATATATAGCTCATTGCAACTTCTTATGCAATTTATTGCAGTCGTTTTTGTTTGGTTGGCCAGGGCTAATTTTTCATATTTCTTTGGGTTCCAAACTATTTTTAATACCGAAATGTCGAGCCAGATTGAATGTACTTTGAAGATATATTTAAATTAGGTTAATGCCCAGTGAAATAGGAATGTGAAAATGTGAAAAAATTCAGAAATTATAAAGTAATTGCCAATTTGTCTTCTGTTTTTATATTTACAACCCATTTCATATTACTTTCAAGATTTGCAGGAGTCTTGAAAGAGTTGCAGCCCATCAGGGCATAGAAAAATAAGCAGGCCAGGATTGGGTATTCTTCAGAAAAAATAAACTGGGATCATTTTCACAAAGAAAAAATAGCTGGGCTGGTCACATGGTGAACATAAAATATAAGCCTGGGCTAGATGGGCCACAGCCCAGTTCAAGCCCTGCTCCATCTCAGCAATAACAAAAAATATACTGCTCGTGCAGCTACGTCCCAGGTGTCAGCCGATCTTGTGTTGTTCTCTTGTCTATTGACTATATACGCTCACAATGTCGTGGGTCCCGGATGTCAGGAAAACACTAGGAGGAAGCATTTTATTTTTCCATATGCTGACATGGTGGGCCCCTACTATCATCCTCTCCACGTACTTCTGCCGATTCCTGTTGTTTGTTGACCATGTTGATAACGAGAGAGGGCGGCGCCGCGGCGAGCGCACCAAAGCGCACGGAGGACGTCAGCGTTAACGATTTAGGAGACGGTGGGGAGGCGATGCGTGCATTGAGGCACAGCCAGCCGTGGGAGGCGAAGCAGGCGGCCCCGCTGATGCTGGTTTGGTTTTAGCAGCTGGAGGAAGAAAGGACTGAAGAAACACGACATACTATAAAAGCAGCAGGAGTACTTAACAACCTTACACTACTAGGGAATAGCCTAGTAGCAGCGCAGGTTCTAGGTATATTAGTAGCGCGGGAGGCGGTGCTACTAATAAGGTGCTACAGCTAACCCGTAGCAGCAGAGCGTGCGCGCCCGTGCTACTGATATACAAGTGTAGCAGCAACGTTCTTCCAGGGAGCTCACTACTGCTAATAGCTATAGCGCGCTTCTCCTGTGCGCGCTACTGCTACTATCGCGCTGCTGCTAACTTTTCTCCACTTGCTACTACTAATTTTAGTAGTTTTTGTTTTTTTTCTGCATATTTGTTTTGTATTTGAACAGGCTTTGTAGAAGAATCTTTATCACATAGAAATGTCATCATGATACACATACAAATGCCTGTGAGAGCACAAATGTAATCATTGCATATACATACAAATACTCATCATAATCATCATCCAACACAAAGTGGTATCTTGTCATCATCTCGAAAATAGCAATACATGCAAGTCTCGAATACTTGCAACTACAACGTCATCCATCTAAACAAAGGTATACGCGAGAAGAGCTATCACTATGAGTGAGAGCGGAACTATGCAGTACATGAGGTGGCGGTTACGAGTACTCTCTCGCGCTAGTGTGAACCTCAAGTAACTACCTTCTGCTTCTTGTCTGCTTTCGAAGCCTTTATGGTTGGCGCCCGAGAACCCATTCACTTGCGCCTGACACTCACGCCACTCATTGTACACCCCCAGAACCTTCCCATTGTACACAATATAGCACTGCCATCTCGCCATCAAGAAACTAGGTACCTGTTAGAGATGCATCTTCATGAAGAGGATGTACAATCATATGCAACAAAATATACTAGAGCAACACAAAAAAGAAAGGGTTAGCAACTAGATGCAACATACAGTATGCAAACTAATTAACTAGAGGTACGCAAGTCATCGTACGCAAACTAACAAAGTAGCGTTACGCAAGTTCGGCAGGGACCGTGGACATCACAAAGTTTCATTGCTACAAAAAGTATACAAGTTCAACCGACATATATCATCAACATCGACATAGTAAATCACTAGAAGTTCCATCCTTCCATATCATCAAGGATGGACCCTAGATTCCTGAACAGCGTGAGGTCTAGACGTTGCATGCCTATGTGAGTTCGGACGTCAACTCACGATATAGGGCCGTGGTGGAACATCCCCTTCTCATCGACGACTTCTTCCATGAAGATCGTCGCAATGTCCCTTTGGATGCGACAGAAGTCATCTCTAAGTTTATAATCCGCTTCTTCATGAGATTCTAGCCACTTGTGGATATGATCATCATTTCTGCTTGTCAGGCGAAGCTTTTCGTGATCCGTGTTGAACTGAATCATGAGATTGATGATGTAGAATCCATCCGTCTTGCTTGGTTTTGGGACATGGATGCAGGAGAAGTTAGTTTTATGCGCGAAACCCATCTTCTTGTTCCTTTGTTTCCTGATCTGCACGTGGCCACCTCTAATGCTGAGGCCTTGGAGAGCATCATCTAGAATATTAATTATGTGGGTGTAGTCCTTTTTTCTCGTAGTCTCTGGAAGGGTCAAAATACACGGCGTGGGAGACTCACGGGTAAAGAACGATAAGGACGGCGCTCCATTGCTGCGGGGAAAAGACACCTCAAATTATTCTCCATATGAGCAAGAAGGAATGATTGAAATGTACGGAAGGGTTGTCCGGAACTGACTTACTTTGGATGATAAGGTACGAGGACAATTTCCAGGTCCTTATTCTGTACCATGAAGTTTTGCAGGTAGTCCCTCGCAGTTTCACGCTCAAAGTCGCCGAGACTCAAGAAAGACTCGTGCATGTAGTACGCATCCGCCACACAGATTTGTGAGACTTCTTCACTCTTCATGACGGAGCTCATATGTAGCGCAAAAAGGCAGACGATTGTAAAATCGAGCCGCCTTGTCAGAAACATCTCAAAGATATGGTCAAACCGCAGGAAGAACACCTCCGCAGGTCGTGTGTCGATGTAGCACTTCCCCTCAGGCACACGAGCCATGTATGTCGGATATCCTGGATCCTTTGAGGCTAGTAGGCTTTTCTCAATCGACAGCACATGGTCGTGTAGTCTCCTGAAATCCCCTGATAGTGCCTCCAGCGGTTTCTGTTGGAAATATGCCTTAGAGGCAATAATAAAATGGTCATTATTGTATTTCCTTGTTCACGATAATTGTCTATTGTTCATGCTATAATTGTATTAACTGGAAACCATAATACATGTGTGAATACATAGACCACAACTTGTCCCTAGTGAGCCTCTAGTTAACTAGCTCGTTGATCAATAGATGGTCATGGTTTCCTGACCATGGACATTAGATGTCATTGATAGCGGGATCACATCATTAGGAGAATGATGTGATGGACAAGACCCAATCCTAAGCGTAGCACAAGATCATGGAGTTCGTTTGCTAAAGCTTTTCTAATGTGAAGTATCATTTCCTTAGACCATGAGATTGCGCAACTCCCAGATACCGTAGGAATGCTTTGGGTGTACCAAACGTCAGAACATAATTGGGTGGCTATAAAAGTGCACTACAGGTATCTCCAAAAGTGTCTGTTGGGTTGGCACGAATCGAGACTGGGATTTGTCACTCCATATGACAAAGAGGTATCTCTGGGCCCACTCGGTAATGCATCATCATAATGAGCTCAATGTGACTAAGTAGTTAGTCACGGGATCATGCATTATGGAATGAGTAAAGTGACTTGTTGGTAACGATATTGAATGAGGTATTGGGATACCGACGATCGAATCTCGGGCAAGCAACATACCGATTGACAAAGGGAATTGTATATGGGATTGATTGAATCCCCGACATCATGGTTCATCCGATGAGATCATCGTGGAACATGTGGGAGCCAACATTGGTATCTAGATACCGCTGTTGGTTATTTGCCGGAGAACGTCTCGGTCATGTCTGCATGGTTCCCGAACCCGTAGGTTCTACACACTTAAAGTTCGGTGGCGCTAGAGTTCTTATGGGAAATAGTATGTGGTTACCGAAGGTTGTTCAGAGTCCCGGATGAGATCCTGGATGTGACGAGGAACTCCGAAATGGTTCAGAGGTGAAGATCGATATATTGGAAGAAGGGTATTGGAGTCCGGAATTGTTCTGGGAGTACCGGGTGACGACCAGCGTGACCGAAAGGTGTTTCGGAGGCCCCGACAAGCATTGGGGGGCCTTATGGGCCAAGAAGAGGGGGCACACCAGCCCACTAAGGGGCTGTGCGCCCCTCCCAGCACCTCCCACGTTACCAGGAGAGGTGGGGGCGCCTCCCCTAGGGTAGCCGCCCCTGCCGGCTTGGGGGGCAAGTTTCCTAGGGGTGGGGGCACCAAACCCATCTAGGGTTTCCCCTGTGGCCACCACCCCTCCCCTAGGGAACCCTTGGGCGCCTCCTCCACCCCCTCTTCCCCCTATATATAGTGAGGGAGAGAGAGGGAAGCCACACTCTTCCCCTGGCGCAGCCCCTCCCTCCTCCAACACCTCCTCCTCCTCCGTAGTGCTTGACGAAGCCCTGCCGGAGAACCACGAGCTCCATCGCCACCACGCCGTCGTGCTGCTGGATTTTTCCCTCAACTTCTCCTCTCCCCTTGCTGGATCAAGAAGGAGGAGACGTCCCCGGGCTGTACATGTGTTGAACGCGGAGGCGCCGTTCGTTCGACGCTTAGATCAGAATCGACCATGATTTGAATCGCTACGTGTACGACTCCACCAACCACGTTCTTGTAACGATTTTGCATCGCGATCTTCAAGGGTATGAAGATACACTCATCCTCTCCCTCTCTTGTTGCTAGAATCTCCATAGATTGATCTTGGTGATGCATAAAAAAATCAATTATTGCTATGTTCCCCAACAGTGGCATCATGAGCTAGGTCTATCCATAGATTCTATGCACGAGTAGAACACAAGTAGTTGTGGGCATTGGTTTGTTCAATATGCTTACCGTTACTAGTCTTATCTTGAATTGGCGGTATTGTGGGATGAAGCGGCCCAGACCGACCTTACACGTACGCTTACGTGAGACAGGTTCCACCGACTGACATGCACTTGTTGCATAAAGGTGGCTAGCGGGTGCCAGTCTCTCCCACTTTAGTCAGATCGGATTCGATGAAAATGGTCCTTATGAATGGTAAATAGCAATTGCCATATCACCGTTGTGGCTTTTGCGTAGGTAAGAAACGTTCTTGCTAGAAACCCATAGTAGCCACGTAAAACATGCAACAACAATTAGAGGGCGTCTAACTTGTTTTTGCAGGGTATGCTCTCTGATGTGATATGGCCAAAAGAATGTGATGAATGATATGTGACGTATGAGATTGATCATGTTCTTGTAATAGGAATCACGACTTGCATGTCAATGAGTATGACAACCGGCAAGAGCCATAGGAGTTGTCTTAATTTATTGTATGACCTGCGTGTCAATCAGAACGCCATGTAATTACTTTACTTTATTGCTAATCGTTAGCCATAGTAGTAGAAGTAATAGTTGGCGAGACAAATTCATGAAGACACAATGATGGAGATCATGATGATGGAGATCAGGGTGTCATGCCAGTGACGAAGGTGATTATGCCGCGCCTCGAAGATGGAGATCAAAGGCGCAAGATGATATTGGCCATATCATGTCACTCTATGATTTGCATGTGATATTTGTCTTGTTTACATCTTTTTTGCTTAGAACGACGGTAGCATAAATAAGATGATCCCTCATAAAATTTCAAGAAAGTGTTCCCCCTAACTGTCTACCGTTGCGAAAGTTCATTGTTTTGAAGCACCACATGATGATCGGTGTGATAGATTCTAACATTCGCATACAATGGGTGTAAGCCAGATTTACACATGCAAAACACTTAGGTTGACTTGACGAGCCTAGCATGTACAGACATGGCCTTAGAACACAAGAGACCGAAAGGTCGAACATGAGTCGCATAGTGGATACGATCAACATGAAGATGTTCACCAATGATGACTAGTCCATCTCATGTCATGATCGGACACGGCCTAGTTGACTCGGATCATGTATCACTTAGATGACTAGAGGGATGTCTATCTGAGTGGGAGTTCATTAAATAATTTGATTAGATGAACTTAATTATCATGAACATAGTCAAAAGGTCTTTGCAAATTATGTCGTAGCTCACGTTTTGGTTCTACTGTTTAGATATGTTCCTAGAGAAAATTTAGCTGAGAGTTGATAGTTGCAAATTGTGCAGACTAGGTCCATAAATTGAGGATTGACCTCATTGCTACACAGAAGGCTTATGTCCTTAATGCACCGCTCAGTGTGTTGTACCTCGAGCGTCGTCTGTGGATGTTACGAACATCTGACATTCACGTTTTGATGACTAAGTGATAGTTCAGTGCGTAATGTTAAATGGTTTAGAATTGAGGCACCGAATACATTTTTGAAATGTCGCAGAACATATGAGATGTTCCAAAGACTGAAATTGGGATTTCAGACTAGTGCCCACATCGAGAGGTATGAGACCTCTGACAAGTTTCTTAAGCCTGCAAACTAAGGGAGAAAATCTCAATCGTTGAGCATGTGCTCAGATTGTCTGAGTACTGCAATTGCTTGAATCAAGTGGGAGTTAATCTTCCAGATGAGACAATGATAGTTCTCCATAGTCACTGCCACCAAGCTATTAGAGCTTCGTGATGAACTATAACATATCAGGGATAGACATGATGATCCTTGAGGAATTCGCGATGTTTGACACCGCGAAAGTAGAAATCAAGTAGGAGCATCAATTGTTGATGGTTAGTAAAACCACTAGTTTTCAAGAAGGGCAAGGGAAAGAAGGGATAATTCATGAAACGACAAATCAGTTGCTGCTCTAGTGAAGAAACCCAAGGTTGAACCCAAACCCGAGACTAAGTGCTTCTGGAATGAGGGGAACGGTCACTGAAGCAGAACTACCCTAGATACTTGGTAGATGAGAAGGCTGGCAAGGTCGACAGAAGTATATTGGATATACATTATATTAATGTGTACTTCACTAGTACTCCTAGTAGCACCAGGGTATTAGATACCGGTTCGGTTGCTAAGTGTTAGTAACTCGAAATAAAAGCTGCAGAATAAACGGAGACTAGATAAAGGTGAGATGACGATATGTGTTGGAAGTGTTTCCAAGGTTGATGTGATCAAGCATCACATGCTCCCTCTACCATCGATATTGGTGTTAAACCTAAATAATTGTTATTTGGTGTTTGCGTTGAGCATAGACATGATTGGATTATGTTTATCGCAATACGGTTATTCATTTAAGGAGAATAATGGTTACTTTGTTTATTTGAATAATACCTTCGATGGTCTTGCACCTAAAATGAATGGTTTACTGAATCTCGCTCGTAGTGATACACATGTTCATGCCAAAAGATATAAGATAGTAATGATAGTACCACATACATGTGGCACTGTCGTTTGAGTCATATTGGTATAAAATGCATGAAGAAGCTCCATGTTGACGGATCTTTGGACTCACTCGTTTTTGAAAAGATTGAGACATGCGAACCATGACTATTGGTATATATGCATGAAGAAACTCCATACAGATTGATCGTTTGGACTCACTTGATTTTGAATCACTTGAGACATGCAAATCATACCACATGGGCAAGATGACTGAAAGGCCTCGTTTTCAGTGAGATGGGACAAGAGAGCAACTTGTTGGAAGTAATACATTTGATGTGTGCAATCCAATGAGTGCTGAGGCACTGTAACACTCCAAAAATTTTGATTTGGTTTTTATCAAATTCTTTAATTAATTGGAAGGAGGTTATTTATTTTTTTTTTCTAAAAGACTCTCCTTCTCAAAAAAATTCTTTTATGACAAGTATTTTTATGGGTTATTCCCAACCTTGATTGTTGGTCTTGAAGATTTTTCATCTTGGGTTGGCTCAACACAAATACTTTTGAGTGGACCTTTCAAATCCTTTTACTAAAAAGAATTCCTATAATTTTGGATTTTATTCTTCCCCATTCAAAAATTACTCTCTTGCCATGACCTATGTTGAAAACTTTCTTCCAAGACCCACCTCCCCACTTTGGGTCAAGCCAAGCATCAAGTCCAGCAAAGTTCAACTTCCCCTAGATTTTAATTCTATTTATTTTAAACTCAAAATCTTTTTCTGCCATTTATTTGGACGTTAATGATTTACAAAGGAACTACTAGATTTCCTTTGAGTTTTGGTTCCAAATAAATTCCTCTGGCTAGTCCTTAGTGCCCTCAACCTAGATCCATCAAGATCTGCTGGTCCACAGTTCAAAATTTTCAAAAATTGCTTGCTGCAAGTTTGGACCAGATTTGCCATTTTTGGTGAAATTCATTCTTTTCCTTTTCCAAAAATTTTGAGAAAATTCAGGCAGTCTCTGGATGCATCAAGAGGCCATCCCACCATGTTTCAGCTCAAGAAAAAATTTCCACGTGTGCCGAACATTTTCTCGAACAGCTGGTGTGCACTGTTCCTGTTCAAATTCAGAGTGTCAGTGTTAAGTTTCTGTGGCAGTGTCATTTTCTTCAGAACCTCGGCGTCGATCTCGCCAGTGCACACGTTGGCGCCTTGCTCACTGCTCCCCCTTCTTATCCAGTACGCTGCAGGGTTGTTTGGCCGGTTGCGAGCGTCGATGGCGACGTGTCGCGTCAACTCCGGCGCCTCCCGCGGTGGCAGAACCGCCCGCGGCGGCCAGCAGGGGCCAGCCCTGCAGTACGGTGCCGTCCAGCACCGCCCACACCACCAGGAGCCTCCGGATGGCTGTCCTCTTCTCTGTGCACACTGCAGAACCGTCGTCGTGGCCTGAGAGGCGCAGAGCGCGCTCCCTGCCGCCGACGAGCCCTTGAGCTCCATTCCGTCGAAGCCACGAGAGCAGGCCAAATCCGATCAAGCTTAGCTGTTGAATGGAGCCAGTGGACCAATCCGCAGCTGCCCAGTCACCTAAGCCGTCAGCTCGTCCACCACCTCGCCGTAATTACTCGCCGGAGAAATGTCGTTCTCGGCAACCGCCTCGGGCCGGCTATAAATGGAGGCCCCGAGCTCGCCTTCGACCCAGCACCACTCCTCCACCTCACCAGAACCGCGCCCAGCCGCTAGGAGGACCTCGAGGAGGCCTTCTTCCCCGACTCCGGCCGCCCCGATCCGCTTCAGGCTCCGTCAAGATTCTCTCTAGTGAGTGCACCCCCGCTCCCCAAACTATGCCAGTAGCATCCTAGTGCACCCGCTTGCCTAACCCGCGCTTGAATTTGGAGTTTGCAGCTCCCTTCGGAGAGAATCATCCTTGTCCAAACCACCGTCCGGCGGAGTGGAGGCCGCTGTCGAAGTGGTGCTCGCCGATGACCAAGTCCACCACCCACCGACGCGGAATTGTCCAGTGAGTGCAACCAGACCCTTGCCCTACTCTGGATCACCGTCGATCGTCGCCGGCGATCATCGTTTGCTTCGGTCGACGGTGAGATTTTAAACCTCACATGCAGGACCACCTCGTCAGCCTCTCCTCTTTTATTCGAAACGTTTTCTGAAAGCGCCTTCGGGCAAAGTACGTTTTCCCTTTGGGTCGGTGTATTACTAACCGAAACGTTTTCTGTTTTTTTAAACTAGCCCCTAGACAGTTTCTGTTTCATCACAGATTAGTCCCTGGACTAAAACCTTAATAACTTTTCAACAGAAGATGATTTTGAGTTGATTCCTTTTTTTGTCATCTTTATTTTTCTATCTAGTTTTTTATCATATTTATTTCAAAAATATTTCGAACAATTTTTATGCGTGCACAGTATTTACGCTAGTATCCGATATCTTTTATATCGTGGATACAGAAGGAAGTGTCGGAGCCGCAAACTTCGCCGAGCTAGACTCCGACTACTTCGAACCAGGCAAGCATGTTTGAACCTTTGATATGATGAGTGTTTTTCATGATTGCTTGAGTGGTTTTCTCATGACATGTTTATATAAGCATTTGGGAATGTTATATTTCATGCAAGGCAAGCTGCAAGTGAGCTTCGAAATTTGATGTGTTCATATGATGGTGAGATAACCTGATCATGTGGTGGCATGATAGGTTGTAAGCTGGTATTGTTGAAGCACGCCAGTTTTATGTCATCCATTTAACTCCAGTATTAACATGGACAAGGTCTTGTTCCCCTTCATCCCCTTTCGTGCCGCCACATGTCTTCTGCAAAGAATGCGGTTTAGTCAGTTGCAAACCTCTTTCCTTGTACACACCAAATAGAGGGGCCGTGATGAGGGTTCCATGGCCCTGTATTAAATCCCCTCATCCGGTCAGGGGGCATGGGTGTTTCCGGTTGGGACCGAGAGGTGGGCACCCCATAGAGCACGCGATATAAATTTGATCCCATGCTATTCGAGGTTGTAGCGTCCCCGTCTTAGAGTTTTTCTTGAACGTTGCCTAGGGTGATTCCTGGTAGTGGAATGTGGAATGGGTGTGTACTGGTTAGATGTGTTTCTCCTAAAATACCGTAAACAGAATTAGTCCTTTGTGACAACTGAAACCCGTTGGCTGGGGTTAAAGAGTACAAACTCTGCAGAGTCAAAACCATTCGAGTAACCATGTCCATGGTCAAGGACTTGAACAACATCTCTATGTCAGTGTTAGTCTTAGTGTCAATCTTAGTGTCAGCCCCAGTGACAGTCTCCGGAGAATAATCATGAAACTGAGAGTGGTAAACCCGACTGAATGTTATTCCTGTGGATGGACTAACCAGTTTATTGTCATGTACCGAGTATTTCTGTGGAATGATGTTACCTTCATGAGCTACTCGAAATCGAATGATGAGAATATAAGCCCTTTATGTGATGTCGCTCAGACGTCCGACTGTGGCATTCTTGTTATTTACTTTTGATATAAGCCCTTTATGTGATGTCGCTTAGACGTCCGACTATGGCATTCTTGTTGTTTACTTTTGATATAAGCCCTTTATCTGATGTCGCTCAGACGTCCGACTATGGCATTCTTGTTGTTTACTTTTGATATAAGCCCTTTATGTGATGTCGCTCAGACGTCCGACTGTGGCATTCTTTTTATTTACTTTTGATATAAGCCCTTTATGTGATGTCGCTCAGACGTCTGACTGTGGCATCCTTGTTATTTACTTTCATTATAATCCCTTTTCGAGATGTCGCTTAGACGTCCGACTGTGGCACGTACTGTCATTTACGTTTTAATATAGGCCCTTTATGTGGTGTCGCCCTGACGCCCGACTGCGGCATGTTAATTTATTTTTACCTTTCGAGGCGTCGCTTTAGACACCCGATCGGTCTTCAGTTATTTTATTGGGATTTCGGGAGGACTACCACCTGACTTCCTTTGTATTTAACATGCAGTGCAAATTTATTATCTGAGTGCGCATTACTAGTCTGCTCATGTGCATCACGTTTGCATTTTTTATATCTTATGTTCAAACTGTCTTGCGAGTACATTCAAAGTACTCACCTGGCTTGTTGATTTGGCCAGATGTTGACGAAGGCGATCTTATGGATGAAGAGTACGATAGTGAGTCCGACGCCTAGAGGAGTCCCAGTCAGTCCCGTGCGATCCTGGAGTTGGTTACTTGTATTATATATGCTTCCGCTACCCTAATAAAATCATCGAGCCTCACTCCGGCGCTTGATGAGCTGTAATATTTTGCAGTCATGTCACCCACTTCACTGTGACATACCCACCACCACTTTTATTACGAGTCAGTAGTTATGCCACCATACCCTTTGTGTCATATCCGCCATTATGTATAATATTGGTGTGCTTGTAATAAATTGTTGAGCAGCCTCAGCTCAAGCTTGTATAATATTTAGTACTTCTGGATTTCTATATCAAGGATTTGTCTACCAGTAAGGAGGATTTTTCTATACTGGTCTAATAAAATGGTCAATTTTTCAATAAATATTTTATTGGAAAATCGGTCCTTACAACCTTGGTATTAGAGCCAGGCTGACTGTAGGAAGGCACTAGGTGCAATCGCTAATCGGTTATTAGCGTAATAAGTGCTATTTTAACATTTTGCAAATGTAGCAATTTTCTGTTAGTCATCATAAATTTATGATTTGACTATTCGGAATTTTTGTCTACTTTTGTAGATGGCTGGCAGCGACTGTGAGTCACAGGTGTTCGCCAATGTACCTGAGGGGTTTATTAAGCTTCTCGTCTCCATCACCAAGGTCACGATCGGGCCATCGGCTCGTCCGGAGTTCACACTCTACCAGCACAAGATCAGCGACAGCGTGTCTATGCACCAGGCCGCGGTGCAATTCAAGGGAGGACGTTTTGAGTCACGCCGCTTCTGATTTGTGGGCAGGGCCATGCCTACGGAGAGGCATGCCATGCAGATGGCTTCCCGTGAGGAGATAGCTCGTCTCCGGGCTGCCCTCCCTTCGATGAAGGCTCGTCGCTACCGCTATATCCCATGCCACGTGCCATACACATGTCACTATGCATTCACTTGCGCTAGGGGGAGAGAGATGAGGCTATTCAAATGTTGGTTGAGTATCTCAAAGCTCTTGAGGCAGCCTTTGATAACCTCGTGGACGACTTTGTGGCTGCTTGTATGGACTTAGTTCAGGGCTGTTCCGCCAACAGGAGGGAGCTCCTCCATACAGCACCATCACTGACTTACGTCTCGTCCTCAGCATCCTATACACCTGCCATCTGAGACATCGTTCGCCGCCTGCCTACCACTGAGGAGTTTGACCAAGTAATTGCTCCTACTCCAGTCAGTGCTGCACCACCTGTCGTGCCCGCACCAGCTCCTCAACCCAGTACTTCGCTCCTGGAGCCTATTAGTGAGTAGGAGGTTGAGTCTCCAGCATCACTGGGTCTTACCCTCGGCAGGCCGAGAGAAGTTTTTACCATCTCCGACTAAGTGCGCCTAGCAGTCCTACGATGTACCAGCTTGTATGATATGTTTATATGTATATAGGTTTGGTGAGAAGTAGTTTGTGTGCGAATCATGTAGGAACTTGGAGAAGTGCACTAGCCTAAATAACATGTCAGGAATGTGTACGCACATCCTGAGTGATGTATTGTATAATTACAGCTTGCGTATAAGATATGTATGCAGCGGTCCTTCTCCAGCGCAATCAAGTATTTTCTTGAAAAATCTTGGAGTTTTTTTTTAAAAAAATCCGCCTTTGCAAAATTAATTATTTTTGCCACTAAGTTTTTCTCATGAGTTCTGCAAAAATACCCCAAACTGGAAAATGCCTCGTCCCTGGACTTGTTCCATGCCAAGTCCGCCGGAAGAAAATTATGGTACCCAGACAAGTAACAATTTCACACAGGGGCAATCAAGTCAGCAAGGCAGTGAAGCAGCATTTTCTCATGTATCCCGCCTTTATGAGCAAAGCCAGCAGCAGCATCAAGAAATGATGAACCATGTTATCAATATGGGAAATCATCGTGAACCATATCAGCAGCATTCCAAATTATCTGAACTACAAAAGACACGTCCCCCAACGTTCTCTCACACTGATAGACCTCTTGAGGCCGATGATTGGCTTCGAGACATTGAAAGGAAGTTAATTATTGCACAATGTTCGGACCGTGAGAAGGTACTTTATGCACCTCACTACCTCACTGGAGCAGCTGCATCATGGTGGGAAAATTTCCTACACATGCACCCCAATGAAAATAACATCACCTGGGAAGAATTTAAAGAAGGTTTTCGTGGGGCGCACATTCCCAGAAGCATTATGAGGATCAAGAAAAGGGAGTTTGATGACCTCAAGCAGAGAAGCATGACAGTGACTGAGTACAATAGTCAGTTTACTCAATTATCTCGTTATGCCAACGAAGAGCATATGACTGAAAATAAAAGATGGAAAAATTTCTGGACGGTCTGGCACCAGCACTTAAATGCCAGCTGGTCGTACACACCTTTCCGGATTTCAAAACACTTGTGGACAAAGCTATTACATTGGAAAATGAGCGCCGCAGCTTGGAGGATTTTCGCAAGCGCAAAAGGGACAAGACTACTCATGCTCGCAACAACCGGAACAAGACTGATTTTCAGAAAATTGGAGCGAACAAATCCACAACCATTGTTCCACGCCCAAACAAAAAATTTCATGCAAGAGACAAGGATTTTACATATCACCCAGGTGTTACTTGCTACGCTTGTGGAGAGGAAGGACACTATGCCAAACAGTGCCCAAAGCCAAGAAACTCGGCCCCCAAGCCGAACAACAGTGGAAATAATTCAACACCCAAGCGTAACAACTTCAACCCCAATAACAATCACAAGAAGGGTCACTTGAACCATGTGACCAAGGAGGAAGCACAGAATGCCCCGGATATCGTACTCGGTACGTTCCCTGTCAACACAATACCTGCCACGGTTTTGTTTGATTCTGGAGCTTCTCACTCGTTCATTTCAAAGAAATTTGCTTTGCAACATGATTTTTCGATGCTTCCCTTGGAAAAATCCATGACCATCAAGTCCCCCGGGATTAAGCAAATCACTCAGAGTTACTGCCAAGGTGTGGTTATTGAGATTGAGGGACTAAAGTTTCAGGCAAACCTCATTGTATTGGAAAATAAGGGACTGGATGTTATCCTAGGAATGGACTGGTTAACCACCAACAAGGGATTTATCGACTGCTTCAATCGGACTGTAATTCTTACTCATCATCACGGGAAGACGATAAAATTGCAGCTCAAGAAAGACCAATATCACGGCAACCAAGGTTGAACAAGGTGGACATTTCAGAGTTAAGAAAAGTTCCAGTGGTGTGTGAGTTCCCTGACGTATTTCCCGAAGAACTACCAGGCATGCCACCAGACCGGGAAATAGAGTTCATCATTGAACTAGCACCTGGAACCACCCCCATTTACAAGAAACCCTATAGAATGGCACCCTCCGAGTTGGTAGAATTAAAGAAGCAAATAAAAGAATTACTGGACAAAGGATTTATACGGGCCAGCTCCTCACCTTGGGGTTCACCAGTATTATTTGCCAAGAAAAAGGATGGGACACTGAGATTATGTATAGACTATCGAGCACTCAACATGGTCACCATCAAAAACAAATATCCGATGCCACGGATAAATGATTTATTTGACCAGCTCGCACAAGCCAAGGTTTTCTCAAAAATTGATTTAAGGTCGGGGTATCATCAATTAAAGGTACGGACAGAAGATATCCCTAAGACAACATTCACCTCCAGATACGGATTATATGAATTTACAGTAATGCCATTTGGACTGACAAACGCCCCCGCATATTTTGTCCACCTCATTAAAAAGTGTTTATGAAATTTATGGACAAATTTGTTGTGGTGTTCATTGATGATATTCTGGTATACTCTAAGACACTAGAAGAACATGCTGAACATCTCAGAATTGTACTGGGAGAATTAAGGAAACATCAATTATATGCCAAATTCAGCAAATGTGAATTTTGGTTAAGACAGGTTGGTTTTCTAGGCCACGTATTGACCCAAGAAGGTGTTGCCGTGGACCCAGAAAAAGTCAAGGCCGTACTTGGCTGGAAACCACCAGCCAACGTAACAGATGTACGAAGTTTCCTGGGAATGGCAGGATATTACCAAAGGTTTATTGAAGGGTTCTCCACCATAGCAAAACCAATGACACAGTTACTCAAGAAGGATAAGAAATTTGTATGGACTGAAGCTTGCAAGAAAAGTTTCCAAGAACTCAAAAGGAAATTAACAACAGCACCAGTATTGGTTGTACCAAACATACACAAAAGTTTTGAAGTGTATTGTGACGCATCCCGGAAGGGCCTCGGATGCGTATTAATGCAAGAAGGAAAAGTAGTCGCATACGCTTCCAGGCAACTACAAAAGCATGAAGAAAATTATCCTACTCATGACTTGGAGTTGGCAGCAGTCATTCATGCACTCAAGCAGTGGAGGCACTTTTTGCTTCGGAATTGTTGTAAAATATGTACGGACCATAAAAGCCTCGAATATATTTTCACACAAACCGAACTCAATTTACGACAACAGCGCTGTTTGGAATTAGTGAAAGATTATGATGTTGGCATTCACTACCATCCAGGAAAGGCGAATGTAGTGGCAGATGCTCTTAGTCGAAACCCCAGCTCGGGCAACGACAGTCTACAGAACTTGAGACATGAATTTCAGCAGGAGTTCGCCAAACTCAACTTGGTGATGGTCACTGAAGGTAATGTGTCAAATTTGGAAATACAGCCCACCCTAATGGAACAGATTAAGAAGGCTCAGCATGGACACCCCAGCATCGAAGGCATAAAAAGAAAAGTGAGTCTCGGCAAGGCTTCAGAATTCGTCGTAGACGATAAGGGAATATTATGGTACGGAGACAGACTTTGCATACCAAATATAGAGGACCTCAAACAACAAATTCTAGCCGAAGACCACACTGCTCCATATTCAATCCACCCTGGAGGAACCAAAATGTACAAGGACATTCAGGAAAATTTTGGTGGCACGGTATGAAGAGGGATATAGCCACATTCATTGCATGTTGTGATTCATGTCAGCGCATTAAAGCTGAGCACCAAAAACCAGTAGGACTATTACAGCCAAACAGGATACCTGAGTGGAAATGGGACGAAATTGTAATGGATTTTATTGTCGGACTACCTCGGTCACGACACGGAAATGATGCCATATGGGTCATCACAGATAGGTTAACTAAAGTGGCACATTTCATCCCAGTAAAGACAACCCACACCACTCAGAAGCTTGCCAAACTTTATCTCTCCCGTATAGTTTGTCTGCATGGAATTCCAAAGACTATAATATCCGACAGCGGCACTCAATTCGTCTCTAGATTTTGGGATCATTTACAACAAGCTCTGGGAACTCAACTAGTATTCAGTACAGCATACCACCCCCAGACTGGAGGACAAACTGAACGTGTGAACCAAATTCTAGAGGACATACTAAGAGCATGTGTTCTCACCTATGGAACCAGTTGGGAAGAAAGCTTGCCGTATGCCGAGTTCGCATACAACAATAGTTACCAAGCCAGTCTACAAATGGCACCTTTTGAAGCCTTGTACGGGCGAAGATGCTGTACCCCATTAAATTGGTCAGAAACAGGAGACAGTCGTATCTTCGGCCCGACATGCTCAAGGAAGCTGAGGAGAAAGTTAAACTACTCAAGGATTGACTCAAGACAGCCCAGAGCCGACAAAAGAGTTATTACGATAAAAAACATCGTGAAGTCAGCTTTGAACCCGGTGAATACGTGTATCTACGAGTATCTCCTATGAGGGGCCTGCAACGATTCAAAGTTAAAGGAAGACTAGCACCATGGTTTATTGGACCCTTCTGTGTGATTGCACGAAGAGGCACAGTGGCCTACCAGCTAGACCTACCCGAAGAACTGTCAAACGTCCACGACATGTTCCACATCGCACAATTGAGGAAATGTGTAAGCAACCCAGAGAAGCATGTATCTCATGAGAGCATTGACGTACAACCAGACCTCACCTACACGGAACATCCAATAAAAATATTGGAGGAGTCCGAAAGGAGGACCTGTCAAAAAACAATTAAGTTTTTCAAGGTTCAGTGAAGTAATCACACCGAGGATGAAGCAACATGGGAAAGAGTGGATTTTCTTTGGACAGAGTACCCACACCTATTTGAGGATCAGCTGAAATCTCGGGGACGAGATTTTTCCTAAGGGGGTAGGTGTTCTAACACTCCAAATTTTTTGATTTGGTCTTATCAAATTCTATAACTAACTGGAAGGAAGTTATTCAATTTCTAAAAGACTCTCCTTCTCAAAAAAAAATTCTTTTATGACAAGTATTTTTATGGGTTCTTCCCTACCTTGATTGTTGGTCTTGAAGATTTTTCATCTTGGGTTGGCTCAACACAAATACTTTTGAGTGGACCTTTCAAATCCTTTTACTAAAAAGAAATCCTATAATTTTGGATTTTATTCTTCCCCATTCAAAAATTACTCTATTGCCATGACCTATGTTGAAAACTTTCTTCCAAAACCCACCTCCCCACTTTGTTTCAAGTCAAACATCAAGTCCAGCAAAGTTCAACTTCCCCTAGATTTTAATTCTATTTATTTTAAACTCAAAATCTTTTTCTGCCATTTACTTGGACCTTAGTGATTTATAAAGGAACTATTAGATTTCCTTTGAGTTTTGGTTCCAAATAAATTCCTCTGGCTAGTCCTTAGTGCCCTCAACCTAGATCCATCAAGATCTGCTGGTCCACAGTTCAAAATTTTCAAAAATTGCTTGCTGCAAGTTTGGACCAGATTTGCCATTTTTGGTGAAATTCATTATTTTCCTTTTCCAAAAATTCTGAGAAAATTCAGGCAGTCTCTGGATGCATCAAGAGGCCATCCCACCAAGTTTCAGCTCAAGAAAAAATTTCCACGTGCGCTAAACATTTTGTCGAACAACTGGTGTGCACTGTTCTTGTTCAAACTTAGAGTTTCAGTGTTAAGTTTGAGTGGCAGTGTCGTTTTCTTCAGAACCTCAGCGTCGATCTCGCCAGTGCACATGTTGGCGCCTTGCTCACTGCTCCCCCTTCTTATCCAGTGCGCCGCATGGTTGTTTGGCCGATTGCGAGCATCAGTGGCGACATGTCGCGTCAACTCCGGCGCCTCCTGCGGTGGCAGAACCGCCCGTGGCGGCCAGCAGGGGCCAGCCCTGCAGTACGGCGCCATCCAGCACCACCCACACCACCAAGAGCCTCCGCGTGGCCGTCCTCTTCTCTGTGCACGCTGCTGAACCGTCGTCGTGGCCTGAGAGGTGTAGAGCGCGCTCTCTTCCGCCGACGAGCCCATGAGCTCTGTTCCGTCGAAGCCACGAGAGCAGGCCAAATCCGATCAAGCTTAGCTGTTGAATGGAGCCAGTGGACCAATCCGCAGCTGCCCAGTCACCTAAGCCGTCAGCTCGACCACCACCTCGTCGTAATTACTCGTCCGAGAAATCCTGTTCTCGGCAACCGCCTCGGGCCTGCTATAAATGGAGGCCCCGAGCTCGCCTTCGACCCAGCACCACTCCTCCACCTCACCAGAACCGCGCCCAGCCGCTAGGAGGACCTCCAGGAGGCCTTCTTCCCCAACTCCGGCCGCCCCGATCTGCTTCGGGCTCCGGCAAGATTCTCTCTAGTGAGTGCACCCCCGCTCCCCAAACTGTGCCAGTAGCATCCTAGTGCACCTGCTTGCCAGACCCGCGCTTCAATTTGGAGTTTGCAGCTCCCTTCGGAGAGAATCATCCTCGACCAAACCACAGTCCGCCAGAGTGGAGGCCTCCATCGACGTGGTGCTCGCCGACGACCAAGTCCACCACCCACCGACGCGGAATAGTCCCGTGAGTGCAACCATACCTTTCCCTCCTTTGGATCACCGTCGATCGTCACCGGCGATCATCGTTCGCTTCGGTCGACGGTGAGATTTTAAACCTGACATGCGGGACCCCCTCGTCAGCCTTTCCTCTTTTATTTGAAACGTTTTTTTGAAAGCACCTTCGGGCAAAGTACGTTTTCCCTTTGGGTCGGTGTATTACTAACCGAAACGTTTTCTGTTTTTTTAAACTAGCCCCTGGAAAGTTTCTGTTTCATCACAGATTAGTCCCTGGACTAAAACCTTAATAACTTTTGAACAGAAGATGATTTTGAGTTGATTCCTTTTTCTGTCATCTTTATTTTTCTATCTAGTTTTTTATCATATTTATTTGAAAAATATTTGGAACAAATTTTATGTGCGTACGGTATTTATGTTAGTATCCGATTTCTTTTATAACATAGATATCGAAGGAAGTGACGGAGCCGCAAACTTCGCCGAGCTAGACTCCGACTACTTCGAACCAGGCAAGCATGTTTGAACCTTTGATATGATGAGTGTTTTTCATGATTGCTTGAGTGGTTTTCTCATGACATGTTTATATAAGCATTTGTGAATGTTATATTTCATGCAAGGCAAGCTGCAAGTGAGCTTCGAAATTTGATGTGTTCATATGATGGTGAGATAACCTGATCATGTGGTGGCATGATAGGTTGTAAGCTGGTATTGTTGAAGCATACCAGTTTTATGTCATCCGTTTAACTCCAGTATTAACATGGACCAAGTCTTGTTCCCGTTCGTCCTGTTTCGTGCCGCCACATGACTTCTGCAAAGAATGTGGTTTAGTCAGTTGAAAACCTCTTTCCTTGTACACACCAAATAGAGGGGCCGTGATGAGGGTTCCTTGGCCCTGGATTAAAGCCCGTCATCCGGTCAGGGGGCATGGGTGTTTCCGGTTGGGACCGGGAGGGGGGCACCCCTTAGAGCACGCGATATAAATTTGATCCCATGCTATTCGAGGTTGTAGCCTCCCCGTCTTAGAGTTTTTCTTGAACATTTCCTAGGGTGATTCCTGGCAGCGGAATGTGGAATGGGTGTGTACTGGTTAGATGTGTTTCTCCTAAAATACCGTAAAGGGAACTAGTCCTTTGTGACTTCTGAAATCCGTTGGTTGTGGTTAAAGAGTACAAACTATGCAGAGTCAAAACCATTTGAGTAACCATGTCCATGGTCAAGGACTTGAACAACATCTCTGTGTCAGTGTCAGTCTCAATGTCAATCTCAATGTCAGCCCCAGTGATAGTCTCCGAAGAATAAGCATGAAAATAAGAGTGGTAAACCCGACTGAATGTTATTCCTGTGGATGGACTAACCAGTTTATTGTCATGTACCGAGTATTTACTCGGAATGATGTTACCTTCATGAGCTACTTGAAATCGAATGTTGAGATATAAGCCCTTTATGTGATGTCGCTCAGACGTTCGACTGTGGCATTCTTGTTATTTACTTTTGATATAAGCCCTTTATGTGATGTCGCTCAAACGTCCGACTATGGTATTCTTGTTATTTACTTTTGATATAAGCCCTTTATGTGATGTCGCTCAGACGTCCGACTGTGGCATCCTTGTTATTTACTTTCATTATAAGCCCTTTTCGAGATGTCGCTTAGACGTCCGACTGTGGCACGTACTCTCATTTACGTTTTAATATAAGCCCTTTATGTGGTGTCGCCCTGACGCCCGACTGTGGCATGTTAATTTATTTTTAACTTGCGAGGCGTCGCTTCAGACACCCAATCGGTCTTTAGTTATTTTATTGGGATTTCGGGAGGACTACCGCCTGACTTACTTTGTATTTAACATGCAGCGCAAATTTATTATCTGAGTGCGCATTACTAGTCTGCTCATGTGCATCACGTTTGCATTTGTTATATCTTATGTCCAAACTGTCTTGCGAGTACATTCAAAGTACTCACCTGGCTTGTTGATTTGGCTAGATGTTGACGAAGGCGTTCTTATGGATGAAGAGTACGATAGTGAGTCCAACGGCTAGAGGAGTCCCAGTCAGTCCCGTGCGATCCTGGAGTTGGTCACTTGTATTATATACGCTTCCGCTACCCTAATAAAATCATCGAGCCTCACTCCGGCGCTTGATGAGCTGTAAGATTTTGGAGTCATGTCACCCACTTCACTGTGACATACGCACCACCACTTTTATTACGAGTCAGTAGTTATGCCAGCATACCCTTTGTGTCATATCCGCCATTATGTATAATATCGGCGTGCTTGTAGTAAATTGTTGAGCAGCCTCAGCTCAACCTTGTATAATATTTAGTACTTCTGGATTTCTGTATCAAGGATTTGTCTACCAGTAAGGAGGATTTTCTATACTGGTCTGATAAAATGGTCAATTTTTCAATAAATATTTTATTGGAAAACCGGTCCTGACAGGCACGTAGTAAATATCGTTATGCTCTTACTTCACAAATGATTTGAGTAGATGCTGAGTATATTTACTTAATGAAATACAAGTCTGAATTATTGAAAGGTTCAAACAATTTCAGAGTGAAGTTGAAGATCTTCGTGACAAGAGGATAAAATGTCTATGATATGATCATAGTGGAAATTGTTTCACAACTAATACCGCCTGGAACACCATAGTGTGATGGTGTGTCCGAACATCATAGCTGCACCCTATTGGATATGGTGCATACCATGATGTCTCTTATCGAATTACCACCATCGTTTATGGGTTAGGCATTAGAGACAACCGCATTCACTTTAAATAGGGCACCATGTAATTCCGTTCAGATGACAGTATATGAACTATGGTTTAGAGAAACCTAAGCTGTCATTTCTTAAAAGTTTGGGGTTGCGACGCTTATGTGAAAAGTTTTAGCCTGATAAGCTTGAACCCAAAGCAGATAAATGCATCTTCATAGCACACCAAAAACAGTTGGGTATACCTCCTATTCAGATCCGGAAGCAAAAGAGATTGTTTCTAGAACCGGATCCTTTCTCGAGGAAAAGTTTCTCTCGAAAGAAATGAGTGGGAGGATGGTGGATACTTGATGAGGTTATAGAACCATCACTTCAACCAGTGTGTAGCAGGGCACAGGAAGTCGTTTCTGTAGCACCTACACCAATTGAAGTGGAAGCTGATGATAGTGATCATGAAACTTCAGATCAAGTCACTACCAATACTTGTAGGTTCACAAGGATGCATACTATTTCAGAGTGGTACGTAATCCTTTCTTGGAGGTCATGTTGCTAGACAACAATGAAGTTATGAGCTATGGAGAAGCGATGGTGGGCCCGGATTCCGATGAATGGCTCGAGGCCATAAAATCCGAGAGGATCCATGTATGAAAACAAAGTATAGACTTTGGAAGAACTACTAGATGGTCGTAAGGCTGTTGCGTACCGATGGATTTTAAAAGGAAGACGGACAATGATGGTAAGTATCACCATTAAGAAAGCTCGACTTGTTGTTAAGATGTTTTCCGACAAGTTCAAGGAGTTGACTACGGTGAGACTTTCTCACTTGTAGCGATGCTAAGAGTCTGTTGGAATTGTATTAGCAGTTATTGCTTTATTTATGAAATCTTGCAGATAGGATGTCAAAACATTTTTTCCTCGACAATTTTCTTGAGGAAAGATTGTATGTGATACAACCAGAAGGTTTTGTCAATCCTAAAAGATGCTAACAAGTATGCAAAGCTCCAGCAATCCTTCTAAGGACTGGAGTAAGCATCTCGGAGTTGGAACATACGCTTTGATGATATGATCAAAGATTTTGGGTTTATACAAAGTTTATGAGAAACTTGTATTTCCAAAGAAGTGAGTGGGAGCACTACAAAATTTCTGATGAGTATATGTTGTTGACATATTGTTGATCGGAAATGATGTAGAATTTCTTGAAAGCATATAGGGTTGTTTGAAAGGTGTTTTTCAATGGAAAACCTGGATTAAGCTACTTGAACATTGATCATCAAGATCTATAAGGTAGATCAAAACTGCTTAATAGTACTTTCAAATAAATACATACCGTGACAAGATTTTGAAGGAGTTCAAACAAATCAGCCAAGAAGGAGTTCTTGGTTGTGTTATAAGGTGTGAGCATTGAGTAAGACTCAAGACTTGACCACGGCAAAAGAGAGAGAAAGGACGAAGATCGTCCCCTATGCTTTAAACGCAGGCTCTAGAGCATGCTATGTTGTGTACTGCACCTGAAGTGTGCCTTGCCATGAAGTGAATCAATGGGTACAAGAGTGGTCCAGGAATGGATCACATGACAGCGGTCAAACTTGTCCTTCGTAACTAGTGGACTAAGGAATTTTCTCGATTATGGAGGTGGTAAAAGAGTTCGTCGTAAAGGGTTACGTCGATGCAAACTTTGACACTAATCTGGATGACTCTGAGTAGTAAACCAGATTCCTATAGTAGAGTAGTTATTTGGAATAACTCCAAGTAGCGTGTGGTAGCTGCATCTATAAGATGACATAGAGATTTAAAGCACACACGGATCTGAAAGGTTCAGACCCGTTGACTAATAACCTCACTCATAAGCGAGATATGATCAAACCCCATGGGTGTTGGATTCATTACAATCACATAGTGATGTGAACTAGATTATTGACTCTAGTGCAAGTGGGAGACTGTTGGAAATATGCCCTAGATGCAATAATAAAATGGTTATTATTGTATTTCCTTGTTCATGATAATTGTCTATTGTTCATGCTATAATTGTATTAACTGGAAACCGTAATACATGTGTGAATACATAGACCACAACTTGTCCCTAGTGAGCCTCTAGTTGACTAGCTTGTTGATCAATAGATGGTCATGGTTTCCTGACCATGGACATTAGATGTCATTGATAGCGGGATCACATCATTAGGAGAATGATGTGATGGACAAGACCCAATCCTAAGCGTAGCACAAGATCGTGTAGTTCGTTTGCTAAAGCTTTTCTAATGTCAAGTATCATTTCCTTAGACCATGAGATTGCGCAACTTCCGGATACCGTAGGAATGCTTTGGGTGTACCAAATGTCACAACACAGTTGGGTGGCTATAAAGGTGCACTACAGGTATCTCCGAAAGTGTCTGTTGGTTTAGCACGAATCGAGACTGGGATTCATCACTCCATATGACGGAGAGGTATCTCTCGGCCCACTCGGTAATGCATCATCATAATGAGCTCAATGTAAACTAAGGAGTTAGTCACGGGATCATGCATTACAGAACGAGTAAAGTGACTTGCCAGTAACGAGATTGAACGAGGTATTGGGATACCGATGATCAAATCTCGGCCAAGTAACATACCGATTGACAAAGGGAATTGTATACGGGATTGATTGAATCCCCGACATCGTGGTTCATCCGATGAGATCATCGTGGAACATGTGGGAGCCAACATGGGTATCCAGATCCCGCTGTTGGTTATTGGCCGGAGAACATCTCGGTCATGTCTGCATTGTTCCCGAACCCGTAGGGTCTACACACTTAAGGTTCAGTGACGCTAGAGTTGTTATGGGAAATAGTATGTGGTTACCGAAGCTTGTTCGGAGTCCCGGATGAGATCCCGGACATGATGAGGAACTTCGGAAAGGTCCGAAGGTGAAGATCGATATATTGGACGAAGGGTATTGGAGTCCGGAATTGTTCTGGGAGTACCGGGTGACGACCAGCTTGACCGAAAGGTGTTTCGGAGGCCCCGACAAGCGTTGGGGGGCCTTATGAGCCAAGGGGAGGGGGCACACCAGCCCACTAAGGGTCTGTGCGCCCCTCCCAACCCCTCTCACATAACCATGAGAGGTGGGGGCGCCTCCCCTAGGGCAGCCGCCCCTCCAGGCTTGGGGGGCAAGTTTCCTAGGGCTGGGGGCGCCCAAACCCATCTAGGGTTTCCCCTGTGACCGCCACCTCTCCCCTAGGGAACCCTAGGGTGCCTCCTCCACCCCCTTCCCCCTATATATAGTGAGGGAGAGAGAGAGCAGCCGCACCCTTCCCCTGGCGCAGCCCCTCCCTCCTCCAACACCTCCTCCTCCTCCGTAGAGCTTGGCGAAGCCCTGTTGGAGAACCACGAGATCCATCGCCACTACGCCGTCGTGCTGCTGGAGTTTTCCCTCAACTTCTCCTCTCCCCTTGCTAGATCAAGAAGGAGGAAACGTCCCCGGGCTATATGTGTGTTGAACGCGGAGGCAGCATCTGTTCGGCGCGTAGATCAGAATCGACCGCGATCTGAATCACTACGTGTACGACTCCACCAACAGCGTTCTTCTAACGCTTTGGCATCGCGATCTTCAACGGTATGAAGATACACTCATCCTCTCCCTCTCTTGTTTCTAGACTCCCCATAGATTGATCTTGGTGATGCATAATTTTTTTTGAATTATTGCTACGTTCCCCAACAGTTTCGGCGGCAGCATCAGCTCGCCTGTGAGATGGAACATGGTCGCACCTTTCTTGGGTACATGCTCTTCAGAATCCATCGTCTGGCTGCTATGTGCTCTGGCTTGTTTGGAGGCAGTTATCTTCCCCGATCCCTTCCTCTCCTTTTTCTTGGGCACACCTTCCAGACCCTTCCTTAACCCCTGCCCCAGGGTTCCCGGGCTAAGCACTGTACGACCCCCCGCTAGTTGAGCCTATGTTGAGGCAGCATCTTCAGGCGTGTCCTGTGAGGAATTCATGAAGAGAGACTTTTTGCAATCCTTCCAACGACCTTCCTGCCCGGGCAGATCATCCATATTCTCATTAGCATGCTGATAGCCCGATTCGTCATATGGTTGACTCATCATATCTATGTCACAGTCATACGCGCTTGTATTGAGCAAACCCATAGGTCCGACCTTCGTCTCATCATCCATTCTCTGTTCTACACGACCGATTACATCAGCCAGTACTATTGCACCCCCTTCATCACGTCGTCCACCGAGCTCACCCGGAACTATAGGAGATGGCAATTGTGTAGGCGGGGTGGTGGTCTCCGCACATGATGGTTGATGTGTGGTTATTGGTGTGCTCTCGGCCGGCTCCAGACGAATAAGATTCTTCGGCCATAGTAGCACCCAATGTTGGAGATATGCCCTAGAGGCAATCATGTATGATGATATTTCCTATGTGTTTATGAATGAAGATAGTCCTTGGAAATTATCAATTATGTGTATCGGCAAGTACGTGACTTGTTTGTGGGACTATGCATTGGATGGTGACTGTCCTAAAATGTCCCTAGTCGAAAGGGCTGTGTGGACACGCAGCCGACTAGACTAGCATATGACACGGTCGATGGCTTGATCTCACTAGCCATGGAGCATTGGATGCTAACCGGATAATATGGACTTGGAAAGGTCTGGTCGGATTCGACATAGTCGGATCTGAGTCGAGAAAAGGTCCGAGTCGGACAGACCCAACTATGAGACGCAACGATATGTCATCTGTGAGTCTCTAGTACAACATACTTTCTATGTCCTAAGACCTGAGCTGACGCATGTACTCGGGATGGTGACAGAATTGCTTTGGGCCGACCAAACGCTACTCCGTGACTGGGTAGTTACAAAGGTAGCTTTCGGGTTTGTCCAGTCCCATGCTGCGAGACATGGTCGAGCAAGATGGGATTTGCCCCTCCAATCAGGAGAGATATACTCTGGGCCACTCGTGTGATCCGACCAGGATAAGCATGGCCATGCGACAGGGATTATGAGATAATCCGGTTTTGTGGTCGGTATCACTGGAACGAGAAAGAGGTCGGGCTACTACAAGGATGACAGACTCGCCTTGAGCCCGACAACATATATCGTGTGGCAAATGGAACAGAAGTATGATGTACAGGTTCGCCTAACCAGCTTCATGGTCTGCTTGGTGTTCGGCATGCCTTGCTAGAGGCCGCTACCAACCGTGCAGTTCGGAGGTAATCCGAACTGCGACCAAGCCGACTTGAACCTAAGGGGTCGCGCGCTTAAGGGAAGGAACCTATGAGGTCGGTTCATAGGACACTGGTCGGATGTGATCCGAAATGAACTAGGAACGTGACCCGGTAGACTTTGGGCTTTAGGGTCCGTGCGAGGCCCAAGTGTTGAGCCTGCGACGGACGCCTATATAAAGTGGAGGTGCGGCACACTCATGCAGTTGTTCGCTTCGGTGCTGCGACTAGGGTTTGCATGTGTTGCGAATAGCCACCTCCACTCGCCGCCGACTGTGTGACCGGACCTAGCAGCCCTCCGCACGGTGTTCCTCCTGCATGCGAGGATACCGTTAGAGGTGGTGCACTTGCGCTGATCCGGCTAACTTTTTCGTGGGATCGGACGACCGGCTGTTCAAGGGAGATCGGACGAGGAGGAGACGATCCACGCGGACGCGCTGCCCCAACTCTTCTTCCGCTGCACGGCACTGCGCGTCTAGTGGTAACGATCTGTGATCCATCTCCCATAGCAGGTTCTTGGTTGTTCTGTGCGTAGGAATTTTAAATTTGTAGTCGACGCACCCTACCGTAGAACCCAACACCCAACCCTTGCAGCTTCCAATCCGCGGCGGGGTCTTGTCGTCCTGTCCCACATGCTATACTGGAGGAGGCAAAGCCTCGTACCCCAATTTCACACTGGACAAGCTAACCCTAAAGTGCCCAGCGGGGATCGGCTAGTTGTGGAACGTGGGTTTCAAGGGGTTCAATATCATCCCCTTTCCCACATCCACCTTCTGGCCTTTGATCAAGTAGAATATGGTGCACGGGGTTTCTTCGCCCTGCAAACACATATGTCTGTGGCGTAAAACATCTGAAAGGCAACATAAATGGAATATTCTATATATATATATATGTTGGTGCGACATGTAATTACCGTGACGGCTTCGAGCTCAGCCAAAGACGAAGGCCCACCTAGCGCGCCAGAGACTGAGGACGGGCTGCTATGAGCGGGAGCGACTGCGAGAGGAGGCCCGGTTGCGTGAGCGAGTGATGGTGTGGTGTTGTTGTTATTCATGGAGTTTCTCCCGACAAAACTGGGCATCGGGAAATCACGTACCATCTTGTATGGATTTTCCTTCATCCAGTTGATGATAGCTGGAACCAAGTTAGTAGCAAATTCATTTCTGCAGGCAGTTATAGCTGCATTGACTGCCTACTATAGCAACTCATTTTTCTCCTCAGCTGTTTTTTTCCGCGTCCTCGGCTGCTTTTTTCTCGACCGCAAGCTTCACCTTCATGTCGATGTCCGCCTGACTAAACTTCTTTTTCTGCTTCTTGGTCTCCGGGCCCTCATTGTAAAACACCTTCCACGTGGCGCCATCTCCAGCGCCGTGCACACGACCATATTGTGGCCGCTGGCCCAAAGTGAGTGCCTTAAGTTCGTTCAAGGCCCGGTTGAGAGGGGTGTCCCACTTGGGCCTCATCGGAGAAGTAGGGCTTTCAGCGGTAAGCTGGTGTTGCTTCTCCTGCACAAGGAGCGTGAACCGTTTAGGAATATGTAGTCGACTAGATATGGAGCTAAATGTAAGGTGCTAAAAGAATAATTACTAGTAGTATAATCAATTTCCTCGTGATCTGGTCCGTGTAAAAAACCTTTTTTTCATTGTCCCACTTGTAGTGGGCCCTGATGAAGTCACGCTCCAAGGGGTTACTGAACTTCGCAAAGGGGTCTAGGAGACTTGCGGCTTCATGTTCCGCATCCTCCTTATCCCATATGGGCCTTTTACCGAGGTAGCCACGGCTTCCGAGGCGATGCTTCCCCATGTTCCTTTGATGAAGGCTCTTGAATTTCGCAGCCTTAGCCTTGGCTGCCTCGGTAGCCCAAGTGTCCTTGAACTTTTCGAACTCCTCTTCCGTAAGTGTCGGATTTACCTCCAGAATCTTGGACAGGGGTTCCTCAGCCTCAATAGCTCGTTTCACCCTCCCTTTCCAGGAGGCCAAATCATTGCTGAACATGCCCATGGCGTGATTGTTAATCTTTTTCATCTTTGGATCATCCCACTGTTGTTCTATGTTATCATCCCGGTTGGGGAACTTGAATCTCTTGTTGCAACTTTGTTAGGAGCAACTGCGCCAAATGTTCTTTACTCCTTAAGTCATCATCGTTGATGCTCGCGCATTCCCGTAGGATGCATCCTACATGGTTCCCATAGCACTTGCGAGGTTCTTCCGGCTCAAATGGCTCAAACTTGCCAGGTGCCATCTTTGTGATCACTAGTTGTCCAATCCCTAGTTTGTTAGGTTTTCATATCCTCTGCTTCTTATGCTTCTTCTTTTCGGTAGCGGCATCGGCGTCGGTACCTTCCCCACTGGTATCTTCCCCGCCGGTACCTTCCCCGCCAGTCTCGGCACCGCCATCGATGCCGATGCCATCAGTGTCGATGTCGGCGTCAGTACCATCATCGAGGCCGACCTGCAGACCTTGCTTAGCAGTCAAATAGTCGAGGTACTCTTGTTCACCCTCATTATCAATCTCATCTACACCTTGGTCAGAAGGCCCAATTTCTTCGTTGTTCGACATGTTTCCTATGATTAAGTCTCCTCGTTTATTTCTAAAAGTATGAAAAAAAATGAGAAATGACATAATAAAGAAATCTATGTGCCAGCACTCGATATGCCTACTATCTAGCACAAATCATGCCAAAATTCAAGGAAAATTTCGGCATGACCTTTGCTAAAAAATGGACATATCGAGCGCCTGAAATTCACAGGAACGGAAATGAATCAACATTCCGGCGTAACATAGGCCACTCGGATCATTTACCAAAATTGAACCAAAACATCACATGACCATATGACATGTCCAAATTCCAAACATGACATGTCCACATATCACATGTCCAGTTCAAATTTGCATATAAATTCAGCCTACCTAAATTTGCATATAAATTCAGCCCTAACTAAAACCTAAGTAAATTAACAGAAGAATCCTAGCTAGCAGAGAGAGAGAGAGAGCGGGGGGGTTACAGAGGGTGCAGGGGCAAAGTGCTAGGCCCGATGACGGCCGAGGTTGGGAGGGGAGGAAGCAGAGGAGCGAGGCGTGGCGTGTCGGGGTCAGGGGCGAGCATCGGGGTCGGGGGCGAGCGTCGGGGTCGGGGGCGAGTGTCGGGGTCGGGGGCGAGCGCTGGGGCACGGCGGTGCGACGGGGGAAGAGAGAGTGGGGATTTGGGGGTGAAAAGGCGGGATGAAGCAGAGAGAGTGAGGATTTTTGGTTAAGTGGATGTAACAGTAGCGCGTTTAGACCAAACACACTACTACTATTGCAGGCAGCTATAGCGGTTTTATACGGAAACCGCTACTGCTACCTTGACTAGCTGTAGCTCTTTTTCAGTAAACCGCTACTACTATAACCAGTTTTCCTTTTTCTTTTCCTTTATTTTCTCTCACTTTTCTTTTTTTTCCGAGAGCAGTGAACGAAGGGAAGGTGATATATATTGCATCATTTGACGGTTAAATATGTATACAAAATAGGAACATATATATTACATCATTGGACCCATGCATAATAATGGTTAAGTGTGTATACAAAATAGGAACATATATATATATAGTAGGATTTTCTACAATAGCTTGCCACAGAACTAAAAAATTACTGGACCAACACACCTATAATATAACATGATCCAACGGATGGATTGAAAAAATATGACTGCATGTGTCCTGGACAAAAAGAACAAATCTTTCAATATATATTGATCCTGCAGTGAGCTAAAATGCTTGTTTTTTCGCTGAGGACACATAAATGCATATTTTTGCAATCACACCGTTGGATCATCGTATTATATTAGAGTAAGGCTCCCCTATTTATTTCATATTTTTTTACTTACTTTTAAACCGTTAAATGTTTAGGAAGCCTTAACTAGTTCTATGGCAAGCTATGATAGACATAGTTTTACCTATATATATATATTACATCATTTGACCGATAACATACAGTTCCTCAACGTTGATGTTTTTGTTTTTGAGTTAGCTTCTTTCCCTTCTTGTTCGTTGAAGAATAATTGAGCCCATCATTGTGACTTTGCCTTTTCCATGGAGTATGACTTTTCTTAGGTAATGTAGTATTGATTCTTCTTTTGACGTATACTTCATTATTAATGTCATCTGCCCTCATTGGGTTGCCGTACTGATCGTAGTCTTCCTCGTTGGCGACTCCATCCATTCCAATGATGTTCCTTTTGCCTCTCCTCACTACAACATGGTTGGGATTGCGCGGATCGATTATGACGAAGCATTGTGTCACGTGCTTAGCGTGTACCCATGGCTTGTTTTTTGCGATAGTGTTCACGGTAGTGCTCTTGGCGTCAGGTATAGTCATGGTAGTGAAAATCCATTTTTCTCTTTCGACATTCTTAGCCCATCTGACACAGAACATCGTTGTGTTGTGCAGTCCAGAGTAGTCAAGCTCCCAAATCTCCTCGACCCTTCCATAAAATCGTTTGGTTGCGCCGTTGTCACTGCCGGTCATGCATTCCATTGTCACCCCTAAGTTCTGATCATCAGTGTCCATATTTTTGGCCTCCGTGTAGAACGTGTATCCGTTGATATCATATGCCTAATATATTACGAGGTTGGGCGAGGGGCCATGTGCTAAGGTGTGAGCAATCCGTCCTTAGAGCCCTCCTCCGGGGGATTAGCAATAGTATGCTCTTTGAACCAATACAGGAAAGTGGAGTTGTGCTCTCTAGTAACTTCGGCGTCCGTCCTGCATACGCCCCCCCCTCCGGTCACGATACTTCTTTGCGATAATTTCTTTGTTCAGTGCCACGAAAGGATCTACCTCATCTAGGTGTTGTAGCACTACCAAGTTTGCTCTGTAAAAGTCGCTGCGTCAATCTAAGTATGCCACGTGCAGTTCCTTGTGACCGTTGTAGTGACCTTCTCCTTCGAGCCTCCCATCATGCTTGTTAACGGGCAAACCAACACTAACATGAGGCGGCTGGTCTGCGCCATATAGAAAATTCTCACAGAAAGAGATGCACTCTTGTGTCACATAGCCCCGGACGATGCTTCCATCCGAACGGGACATGTTATGAACGAATCCTTTGATGATCCCATTCATCCTCTCAAACAGCATCATGTTGTGCAGGAATGACGGCCCCAGGTCTATTATGTCATCCACAATATGGACACACAGATGCACCATCACGTCAAAGAACGCGGGCGGGAAGTACATCTCAAGCTCATTCAGTATCACAACGATCTCTTCATCTAGCCTTTGGAGCTGCTTCACACTGATCAACTTTCGAGAGATGACATCGAAAAAGTTTCAGTGACCAATAAGCATGTCACGGACGTGCTTGTCCATTATCCCTCTAAGGGCAAAAGGTATTATTTGCATCATCATCACATGACAGTCATGGGACTTCATCCCGCTGAACTTTTTCTTGTCCGTGTCTAGATATCTGCTTATCTTGCCACAGTAACCGGAACTAACTTTGAGTCTGGTAAAGCACTTAAAGAATTGATCGATCTCAGCCTGACTTAAGGTGAAGCAAGAAGGGAGGCAATAATCCTCTTTCTTTATTTTCTTGCCCTTCTTCTCCCGCCTCTGTCTCCGTTTCTGTCTTGCCTGACATTTTACGAGGCGGCATGTGCAGATCTTCCCTGATTTTCAAATCTTGCAAGTCTTTTCTTGCCTTCGTCCCATCCTTGGTCTTATCCGACATGTTCATCAGTGTTGCGAGCAAGCTCTCATGGACATTCTTACAGATATGGATTTGATCAAGGCAATGAGGTGTATCGAGTTTGTGCCAATACTCCAAGTCCCAGAACACAGACCTCGTCTTCCATACCTTCAGCAGCGGCTCTGGCGCCTTTCTCATCGTCTTTCCCGGTGCGGGGCACTCCTTCCATTTTTTCAACAGCTCATCGATTTCGGCACTGCTCCGATTACGTGGAGGTCCTCAATGCTCAGCGTGACCATTGAATAGATCTCCACGGTTTCTCCATGGGTCGTCCTGTTCGAGCCATCTTCGATGCCCCATGTACACGATTTTCCCAGACCCGCCATCTTTCCTTGACGTTAGCTGCTAAGACATCGTATCATCCATGCACCGTGTGCATCCGCAATATCCGTTGCACACCTGGCCTGCGACATATCCGTAACCGAGATAGTCGTGCACCGTCGTGATCAGCGCGGCTCTCATGTGGAAATACTCGCCTTTGCTGGCGTCCCATGTCTTGGCCGGTGTTTTCCATAACGTGTCTAACTCCTCTTGAAGTAGCCCCAGATATAAATTAACATCATTTCCTGGTTGTGAATGTACTTCAACTTCATGCACAACCAGGGGGGAGGTTGTACATCCATAGAAACAGGGGCCATGTGCCATGGTTGGTGTTCTGGTTGCCAAACAGATTAATGCCATCGGTACACGCGCCGAGCACGATGTTCCTTGCATCACATTTGAAATACCGATAGAACCTGTTCAACGCTCTCCACTGGCTTCCATCCTTGATGTGTCTTAGCTTCAGATCATCTCCATCGTCGGGCTTCTTCCTCTCCGCGTGCCAGTGCATTAGCTTTGCTTCCCTGGGATCTACAAAATACCGATGGAGACGGGGAGTGATTGGTAAGTACCATACAACTTTCTGGGGACATTTCTTCCCGGCCTTCTTGTATCGAGAAGCATTGCACACCGGACAGCTTGTTTTTTCTGCGTGCTCCTTCCGATAAATTATGCAATCATTGATGCATGCATGGTATCTAACGTGTGGCAGATCAAGAGGGCACACGATCTTCTTGGCCTCATCAATACTAGTAGGACATAGATTCCCCGCGGGATGAACACCCATTAGGTACTTGAGATGCTCATCGAGGCTAGTGTCGGTCCATTTGTTTTTAGCCTTCGTCTTTAGGAGTTGGAGCGTGAAACTCAAGCGGGTCACCTCAGGATTGCAACCATCATACAATGGAGTGTTTGAGTCTACCACCAGTTGCTCTAGCTTAGCCTCCTCTCCAGAAGCAGCTCTCTCAGTACTCGTCTCCTTGCGAAGCAATGCTTGAACATGAGGGTCCCGCGCGATTGAACTTAGTACCGATGAACTCTACTGCGTGGAGTCCATGTCGTTCTCTCCACCGCCATGTCCGGCCCCTTCTCCTCCGCCATGTCCGGCCCCTTCTCTTCCGCCATGTCCGGCCTCTTCCCCGCCGCCATTATCGATCAACTCTTCGTCTTGCCCCGTGTCATCATTACCTACCCTGTCGGCGTCCTCAACATCGTCATCCTCATCTTCAATTATCCACCGAGTATAGCCAACCATGAAACCAGTCATGAGTAGGTGCGCTTCGACACGACCATCATCATGGGGGTCACGCCAAACTATTCCTTTGCATATTCGACACGGACATAAAACCTCTGTTCGGTTATTTTCTTTCATGTCCTACACCGCCGACCGCAACCACCCGTCCACCATCGTTCCACTGAGCATCGTGAACGTCTGCGAGGTAATAATAAACAAATTGATTATAAAAATGCGTGCATGCATCAAAGTCATACAAAAATTCGGCATGACCTTCCCTAAGAATAGGACATATATAGATCTAGAGTTTGCCCGGAATTGGCCGAAACGGAAATAAATCCACATTTCGGCAAAACATAGGCAACTCAAAAGCAGAATTTTGCATCAACTCATGCCACACACACAATTTCCATCATATGTCCCAATTATCATATCACACACACATAAACATATTTCCATTTTGCAAAATCATGAAATTTTAATCACCTCTATCTCGAGAGCGAGCACACGGTGGAGATGATGATGTAGGGAGATCAAAAGTGCACAAAGCTCTTCTTGACAAAGATAGATCTAGTTAGGGGGCTAATAGGTCACTTAACTAAATGCTACATCAACCTAGCTAGCTAATTTGGGAGGAGACAACTTCAACTAGTGGAGGGGGGAGGAAAAAGAGAAAGGAGATGCATTAATGGAGGTGGTGTAGTTAGCTAGGAGTAATGAAGAGAGAGAAAGGTAGGTAGAAGAGGGAGAGTAATGGGGGAGAAGTATTAAGGAAGAAGAAGAGTGAGAGAGGGAGGATGTGGGAGGTAGGGGAAAGGGAAGAGAGGAGATGGGGGAGGGGAGGACGGGTGGGGAAAGGTGGTGGGTTGGTGCTGCTTAGCAGTAGCGCTGGACGTAAAATGCGCTGCTAATAAGAAAGTAGCAGCAGCTCGCTTTCCACACATGCGCTACTAGGCTACTCGTGGCAAGAGATGATGCAAACAAGAGCAACACATCAAGGCAAGTTTAAATGAGGCCGGGAACAACATATAACCATTCCGGTAAGTCCTCATATGCATATTTCGAAGTTGGTCCAGATCTGAATAAACCTTATGTTCAAGTTGTTAAACAGCAAGTTAAGATGCACCAAGATGATCTACACGAGATTCTAGTCAAGTTACATATAAAGTTCATTTAGTTCGGAGCTACGGCGTAGAAGATATGAGCAACACAAGGTAAACATGGCATTGATGCAAAATGCATACAAACCTCAAGCAAACACTCCAAAACATGGATGCAACATGATAATATGAAACTACATGCAAAATCAAGCAAGTTTCATATAGAGCACACTCAAAACGGAGCAACGGTTCAACACACACACACTAAACAAGTCATAGCAACAATCTGTCCAAAACAGCAACTAGGCATATTGAAAGCATCAAAACAACATGCTACAACACCTCAATATGAAAACAAAAGGCATGGACATGATGTACATGTAAAGCATTACAAAACATGAACACTGAGCTATCTCTAGAAATCACTAGAACATACTCAAACACACATGGTAAGATTGCAAGTAACAACAATTTCAGACTTTGCAGAAAATAACATCACGATGCAATATTTAGAGCTATGAAACAACATGTTACAGGAACTTATAATGGCAAATAAAGGCATGGCATGAATCTACTAATTGCATAGATCAAAAGTCCCTTACTGACCATGAGCCAAAAAGGATCAGAAAATATGATGGCACCCACGTAAACATAGCAAGTTATTATTGCAGATTCAAACATTGCAGGAACAGAATTATGAAGGCATGTAGATGAGCTTGTGCAACTCACTATAGAACATTACATGGCATGGCAAGGCACCCAACAGTAAGAAGGCATGTTTGTGAAGCTAAGCATGGCAAGAGCTAGTCCATAGGGTGCATGGATCACTAACAAAATCATGATAACAACTGAACTTAATGTTAACAGGCTGACAGCAACATTATGAAGTAACTTTGGAGCAAGATTACAACAAGTTATAGCAAGCTATAATTGCAACCAGGGACATGGATGGATAGAGCATGACATGTATAACAAAACATATTTAGTGATCATCTCCAGATTATGCATAGAATGACTAGTAGCAACATGTTTATATAGCAATACGAAATAACAGATTCAGCCTAGCAAAACAGCAACAGCAAGTACCCTACTTAACAAGCTCGAAACACTCACCACAAGTCATTGCATGACAAGATAAGCATAGAATCAGCAAGAAGACATGTTTATGTAACCAACCAAGGCAAGAACAAGTCCATAGCATGCAAGGATCAACTATGGCATCCTTGGCTAAATTGAATAACATGTAAACAATCTGCCAGGAAACATTTTGAAGCAAAAGTAGAGCACGAAAATGACATGCTAGACTACTCCATAATGCAAACAGGGGCATTAATGGATAGAGAACAACCATATGTTCAAAACCTCCTTACTGAAGTATCTCAAAATATGCATGGATCTCTCTTAGCATCAAGTTTACATGGCATCAAAATAACAGCAGAACAGGGACTAAAACAGCAACATCACGATGCCTAGTTTACATGCTTTTGCTAGTCACCACATTGATCACAAAAATACATAGTAAGCACCTATTTAAAGAAGACATAGCATAGATCAAAACACATGTAGACATCAACCTCATAGGATGCACACATCAATCATGGCAAAAATGACAAAAGAGCTCGTTCTGTTAATAGACAGCAGAAAACATCATGAAGCACTCTTACAACGATGATTCGGGCATCTAGATGACCTCAATTGAATATGATGCAATGTAATGAAATGATGTACTCATTGATACGAACAATTTGATATATTACATGCACAAAACGGAGCTACAGATGCAGAGATACGGCATGACGAACATGACATGAAAATTACACAGATCTAGGACTTAGCAGTTTTTGAAAAAAACAGAGAGAGCGCGACTTAGTTATACTACGCACGGGCGGGATTTTGCGGGCGCTCACCATGGGCCACTGGGCCGGTCGGTGTAGGTGAGGCAGGCCGGGGCTGCTGCTGGGCTGGGCCGAGAGGGAGGCCCAAGGGAGGAGGGGGGTGCTGAGGCGCGGTCGTCTCCCTCGATCCCGATCGGGACCGGGGACGCAGGGGCGACGGCGCCCGATGGCGACGGAGGCCGGCGACGAAGCGAGGGAATTCCGGGGCAGCGGGGGCGGGCGGATCCGGCCTACCAGCGGTGGATCCTGCCGACGGAGGCGGAGCACGGCGAAGGGGCCGGGGAGGCGCGCGATCTGCAAGGGAGAGAGAGAGAGCTCGGGTGAGGGAGAGAGGAGAACGCAGGGAGGAAGAGGAAGCAGGGGACGGGCGACGGCGGAGGGAGCCGGCTGCCGGCGACGGCGGCGTAGCTCGCCGGCGGCGGAACCAAGGTGCGGCGTCGGAGGCGGGCTGCGCGGGAGCTCGCGGGCGCGGCGGTGGGGATCCGGGCCCGGGCGGGCCAGATCTGGGCCTGCGGGCCTGGCACAGAGGAGCGGAGCGGGCGTGGAGCGGAGCGGGCGTGGTGAGGTGGCGGCGCCGGGTTGGCTAGCGGCGGCGGGGGGGTGACATGGCGGCCCCGGATTGGTCCGGGCGACGTGGCTGCGGGGCGGTGGACGTGTCCGGCGGTGGGCAGACATGTCCGGCGGCGGAGAGGGAGAGGGCTAGGGTTGGACTGCGCGAAAAATCCGGGAGGGACACATATTTATAGGAGGAGGGAGCTAGGAGAGTCCAAATGAGGAGCGGTTTTCGCCCACACGATCGTGATCGGACGACCGAGAGCATGGAGGGGAGTTAGATGGGTTTTGGGCCACTTTGGAAGGGGTGTTGGGCTGGAAAGAGAGAGGGGCTTTACGGTTACCCGGTTAACCGTTGGAGTACCAAACGACCTCCAAATGACACGAAACTTGACAGGCGGTCTACCGGTGCTATACCAAGGCTGCTTGGCAAACCTCGGGCCATTTCGAGAAAGTTTAACACCCACTCACGAAAAGAGAGAACAGGGGGACGCCGGAGGGCATAGGAGGGCCGGATTGCAAAACGGACAACGGGGAAAATGCTCGGATGCATGAGACGAACACGTATGCAGAATGAAATGCACATGATGACATGATGAAATGCAACACGCAAGCAAATGACATGGCAAGTACGGCGAATAACTGGATGACACCTGGCGCATCAGATCCGGGGCCTTACAACACTCCTCCACTAACAAGAGATCTCGTCCCGAGATCTTAGGACCGAGACGGGAGAGAAAAGGGGATGAGGAGAAACAAGAACTCCAGAGGAGAAGCAAAGAATCGAGAGCACTCCAGAATAAAAGAGAGGAACGACGAGAATGACGAGAATCGAAAGCTCAAGGAATCAGATAGACTATGAAACCACTCCGGTTAGAACGAGATAAGAAATGGATAAGACTGAAAGGATTTAGGCAGCACTCCGGCTAAAAATGGAAGGAAAAGAACATGAACTTCACAAGATGGAATGACACTTGACGAGATGAACAACGCAAAGCCTCCGGAAGAATTGAAGAATGGAATGAAAAGAATTTAGAAGGAAGGGTTGAACAGAGTTGTTGAGAAAATCAACAACGAAAAGAATAAGCTTGTTGTGGAATTATGGAAAACAACTCAAAATCATGAGGTGATAACCGACCACAAATGGAAATGATTGGATAGCTTATAAGAACGAAGGAATGCAAAACTCCACTTCAAAAGAAAACGGAGAATTAATTGCACTTCGAGAAGCGAGAAGAAAAGATACTTGAACTCTACTGAAAAGAATCTTGATGAACACTTGAAGAATGAATTAAATCATGAAGAACCACCATGAAGAACTCCGGTAACAAAAGGATGATGAGATAAAATGAAGGAAGAACGAATAAGATGAGCCTTGCAATGATTTAGATGGAGGTTCCGACAAAATGGCTGAGGAAATTGAACTCCGGAAAAAGAAAGGATGGAGAACACTTGGAACTAGATTTTATTCCTCACGAACAAACTCCGAAGGAAGGGATTATTCACTTCGAGGAAATAAAAATAGGATTTATTGTATGCCTATCCTTCATCAAATTAAATTGATGACAAGCAATGGATATTTGCATACTACTTATTCTTCTTGAAAAAGATTGAGAAGTGACATATCACCAACTTGAGAAGGTCTTCATGAACCACCGGTAGGATTGAAAAGAACGAATGAATTGATTCGATGACAAAGGAAAAAGAATCTGAATGAACCACCGTAAGAATTCGAAAATGACTGATGAAAGAGACTGAATCACCGGGAAGAATTAGAAGAACAAATATGGTTGAGGGGATTTAGATGCAAAAGAACAAGCAGATCATGAGCTGACTAAAGAATACTTGAACGGAGCACCGAGATAAATAGAGAACGATGAATGGAATGACGGCCTCCGATGAAAAGGAGCGGGAGAACAACTCCTGACATACTCCGGATGGGTAAGAAGAATATCTAACAAACTGAAATAGTTTGAGAGGATGATATGAAGCTAGGACCACGAAACTTCAGGAGGACGGACAAGGTTTAGAGGGAAAACTCTTCTTCGGTCATCAAAGCTGAGAAAGACAACGAGAAACACCATCGAAATTACTAAGATACTCCGGAAGAATGAAAAGCGAAGAGGTTGAGCCAACAATGAAAATGATTTGAAATCGATCTTGGAGAAGGCATGTGACTGACGGAATCCATTCTTACGTCACACTTTGAAAAGAATTGAGAATAACTCCGGGGGAATTAGAAGAGTCAGGTAAGATCCTGGGAAAAGACCTGTGGGTTAGGGCCCACTGAAGAGATAACACCATTGGAAAGGGATGTTGAATAGATAGATGAAGCACCGGAACAATTGAAATATTTGAATGAGGTGACAACCTCGAATTAATTGGAACACTAATGAATCTCCTGAGATGTCTTGAGCACTCCGAAAGGATAAACTGGCAAGAGGCGAACGAGCAAGGAGAACACTTCGAGGAAAAGAATATGATCAACCCGAAAAACTTGAATTGAGTCCACCGGAAAAAGAAAAGGGGTGACGAATGATGAACGAAACGAGAATTCACCGGTAGAAACAATTGATGAAAGGCTGAAAAGGCTCCACACGAAAGAAATTGATGGTCATAAGAGTCAGACTCCGGAAAGGAAAAAGGGGTGGGATGGTGGGAAAACAAAGGCAACTTGGAAGGTAAAATCGACAAACAACTTGAAGAGAAAGCACCAGTTGAAATCATTGAGGAGAGAAGGCAAAGACTTTCCACGAGTAGGATGGATACTCGATTACGGACTCCGGCTTCAAGATGAAAAAGGGAGGGCGGGTGGGAAAAGAAAACAACTAAGGATTGAACTCAAAGATGAAGAGGCTCGAGTCGACTTGATGAGAAATGCACCGGATGAAAAGAGCTGAGAACCAACGATCGGAAAACCAACTGCGTGATCCTAAAGAAAATTTGAAGGGGAAGAGAAGTAATTCAAAACACCTACGTCAATATTCCTCACCAGAGCGACGAAGGGGTAGAGGAGTAAAAAGAATTCCTACTCTCCGATATAACTAGACTCCGAAAACAGTTTTCTTCTAGACTCAACAACGGCCAAACTACACGATCAATCAAGGGGGCTCCTAGGGTCGGTTGAGGCTCTGATACCAACTTGTCACGCCCAATATGCGACCCTGTCCAAAAGGAACTCGAAGGTCCCACCAAGGATAGACCCGCATATTGAAATGCTTTTGCAAGGCGGATATCATTACATCAACATTACATAATAGATGGGGATACATACAAGAGGCATACAATGCCACACGAATACAACATCACAATACATCAGAGCATCATCCGACTACGGATGAAACACAAACAGAAACTCAAACGACATCCACCTTGCTAGCCCCGACTGCCGACCTGGAACCTATCCCCTGATCGAAGAAGAAGCAGAAGAAGAACTCAAGACAAGCAAGCATTGCTCTCGCGTCATGATCATCACAAAACCTGTACCTGCAACTGTCGTTGTAGTAATCTGTGAGCCACGAGGACTCAACAATCCCATTACCATGGGTATCAAGACTAGCAAAGCTTAAAGGGAAAGGAAGGGGTAAAGTGGTGAGGCTGCATCAGCGACTAAGCATATATGGTGGCTAACATACGCAAATAAGAGCGAGAAGAGAGCAAGCGGAACGGTCGTGAAGCTAGCAATTATCAAGAAGTGATCATGAACTCCTACTTATGTCAAACATAACCCAGAAACCGTGTTCACTTCCCGGACTCCACCGAAAAGAGACCATCACGGCTACACACATGGTTGATGCGTTTAATTCGGATCTGGTGTCAAGTTATCTACAACCGGACATTAACAAATTCCCATCTACCTATAACCGCAGGCACGGCTTTCAAAAGATTATACCCTGCAGAGGTGTCCCAACTTAGCCCATGACAAGCTCTCGCGATCAACGAAGGAATAGAACTTCTCCCAGGAAGACCCGATCAGACTCGGAATCCCAGTTTACAAGACATTTCGACAATGGTAAAACAAGACCAGCAAAGCCGCCCGATGCGCCGACAATCCCGATAGGAGCTGCACATATCTTGTTCTCAGGGCAACACCGGACGAGACTAGCTACGAGTAAAACCAACCCTCAAGTTGCCCCGAGTTGGCCCCGCAGGCAACTCAGTTCGGACCAACACTTAGACAAGCACTGGCCCGGGGGGGGCTAAAATAAAGATGACCCTCGAGAGAGCGACTCCCAAGGGAAAAGTAGGTGGTGGTGAGGCAAATGGTAAAACCAAGGTTGGGCCTTGCTGGAGGAGTTTTATTCAAAGCGAACTGTCAAGGGGGTCCCATAAATCACCCGACCGCGTAAGGAACGCAAAATCCGGGAACATAAGACCGGTATGACGGAAACTAGGGCGGCAAGAGTGGAACAAAACACTAGGCAAAAGGACGAGTCTTCCACCCTTTGCCAAGTATATAGATGCATTAATAATATAAGAGATATTGTGATATCCCAACCAAAATCTTGTCCACCATGGAGCAATCTTCAACTTCACCTGCAACTAACAACACTATAAGAGGGGCTGAGCGAAGCGGTAACATAGCCAAACAACGGTTTGCATAGGAAAGGTGTCAAATGTTAGAGGTTCATGGCAATTTGGGATGGCTTGATAAACAAGTAATAGGTAGCGCAACAAAGCAATAGAACGAAGCAACTAGCATAGTAATGATAGTAGTGAGATCCAGGGTAGCGGTCATCTTGCCTAAAATCCCGCTAGGAAGAAGAACGAGTCCATGAAGAAGATGAAGCCACGAAGACGAACCAAGCGTAGACGAACGAATCCTCACGATCGCAACGAAACGGGAACTATCGAGAAGAAGCACACAACATAGTAAACACACCACACATGAACATGACATGATGCACAAACAAGCATGATGCATGACAAAGCTACATGAGGCTACTCGTGGCAAGAGATGATGCAAACAAGAGCAACACATCAAGGCAAGTTTAAATGAGGCCGGGAACAACATATAACAATTCCGGTAAGTCCTCATATGCATATTTCGAAGTTGGTCCAGATCTGAATAAACCTTATGTTCAAGTTGTTAAACAGGAAGTTAAGATGCACCAAGATGATCTACACGAGATTCTAGTCAAGTTTCATATAAAGTTCATTTAGTTCGGAGCTACGGCCTAGAAGATATGAGCAACACAAGGTAAACATGGCATTGATGCAAAATGCATACAAACCTCAAGAAAACACTCCAAAACATGGATGCAACATGATAATATGAAACTACATGCAAAATCAAGCAAGTTTCATATAGAGCACACTCAAAACGGAGCAACGGTTCAACACACACACACTAAACAAGTCATAGCAACAATCTGTCCAAAATAGCAACTAGGCATATTGCAAGCATCAAAACAAGATGCTACAGCACCTCAATATGAAAACAAAAGGCATGGACATGATGTACAGGTAAAGCATTACAAAACATGAACACTGAGCTATCTCTAGAAATCACTAGAACATACTCAACCACACATGGTAAGATTGCAAGTAACAACAATTTCAGACTTTGCAGAAAATAACATCACAATGCAATATTTAGAGCTATGAAACAACATGTTACAGGAACTTATCATGGAAAACAAAGGCATGACATGAATCTACTAATTGCATAGATCAAATGTCCCTTACTGACCATGAGCCAAAAAGGATCAGAAAATATGATGGCACCCACGTAAACATAGCAAGTTATTATTGCAGATTCAAACATGGCAGGAACAAAATTATGAAGGCATGTAGATGAGCTTGTGCAACTCACTACAGAACATTACATGGCATGGCAAGGCACCCAACAGTAAGAAGGCATGTTTGTGAAGCTAAGCATGGCAAGAGCTAGTCCATAGGGTGCATGGATCACTAACAACAATCATGATAACAACTGAACTTAATGTTAACAGGCTGACAACAACATTATGAAGCAACTTTGGAGCAATATTACTAAAAGTTATGGCAAGCTATAATTGCAACCAGGGACATGGATGGATAGAGAATGACATGTAGAACAAAACATATTTAGTGATCATCTCCAGATTATGCATAGAATGACTAGTAGCAACATGTTTATATAGCATCACGAAATAACAGATTCAGCCTAGCAAAACAGCAACAGCAAGTACCCTACTTAACAAGCTCGAAACACTCACCCCAAGTCATTGCATGACAAGATAAGCATAGAATCAGCAAGAAGACATGTTTATGTAACCAACCAAGGCAAGAACAAGTCCATAGCATGCAAGGATCAACTATGGCATCCTTGGCTAAATTGAATAACATGTAAACAATCTGTCAGGAAACATTTTGAAGCAAAAGTAGAGCACGAAAATGACATGCTAGACTACTCCATAATGCAAACAGGGGCATTAATGGATAGAGAACAACCATATGTTCAAAACCTCCTTACTGAAGTATCTCAAAATATGCATGGATCTCTCTTAGCATCAAGTTTACATGGCATCAAAATAACAGCAGAACAGGGACTAAAACAGCAACATCACGATGCCTAGTTTACATGCTTTTGCTAGTCACCACATTGATCACAAAAATACATAGTAAGCACCTATTTAAAGAAGACATAGCATAGATCAAAACACATGTAGACATCAACCTCATAGGATGCACACATCAATCATGGCAAAAATGACAAAAGAGCTCGTTCTGTTAACAGACAGCAGAAAACATCATGAAGCACTCTTACAACGATGATTCGGGAATCTAGATGACCTCAATTGAATATGATGCAATGTAATGAAATGATGTACTCATTGATACGAACAATTTGACATATTACATGCACGAAACGGAGCTACAGATGCAGAGATACGGCATGACGAACATGGCATGAAAATTACACAGATCTAGGACTCGGCAGTTTTGGAAAAAAAACAGAGAGAGCGCGACTTAGTTATACTACGCACGGGCGGGATTTTGCGGGCGCTCACCATGGGCCACGGGGCCGGTCGGTGGAGGTGAGGCAGGCTGGGGCTGCTGCTGGGCTGGGCCGAGAGGGAGGCCCACGGGGGGAGGGGGCGCTTAGGCACGGTCGTCTCCCTCGATCCCGATCGGGATCGGGGATGCAGGGGCGACGGCGCCCGATGGCGACGGAGGCCGGCGACGAAGCGAGGGAATTCCGGGGCAGCGGGGCGGGCGGATTCGGCCTGCCAGCGGTGGATCCTGCCGGCGGCGGCGGAGCACTGCGAAGGGGCCGGGGAGGCGCGCGACCTGCAAGGGAGAGAGAGAGCTCGGGTGAGGGAGAGAGGAGAACGCAGGGAGGAAGAGGAAGCAGGGGACGGGCGACGGCGTAGGGAGCCGGCTGCCAGCAACGGCGGCGGAACCAAGGTGTGGCGGCGGAGGCGGGCTGCGCGGGAGCTCGTCGGCGCGGCGGCGGGGATCTGGGCCCGGGCGGGCCAGATCTGGGCCTGCGGGCCTGGCGCGGAGGAGCGGAGCGGGCGCGGTGAGGTGGCGGCGCCGGGTGGGCTAGCGGCAGCGGCGGCGTGACGTGGCGGCCTCGGATTGGTCCGGGCGACGTGGCTGCGGGGCGGTGGACGTGTCCGGCGGCGGGCGGACATGTCCGGCGGCGGAGAGGGAGAGGGCTAGGGTTGGACTGCGTGAAAAATCCGGGAGGGACACATATTTATAGGAGGAAGGAGCTAGGAGAGTCCAAATGAGGAGCGGTTTTCGCCCACACGATCGTGATCGAACGACCAAGAGCATGGAGGGGAGTTAGATAGGTTTTGGGCCACTTTGGAAGGGGTGTTGGGCTGCAAAGAGAGAGGGGCTTTATGGTTACCCGGTTAACCGTTGGAGTACCAAACGACCTCCAAATGACACGAAACTTGACAGGCGGTCTACCGGTGCTATACCAAGGCCGCTTGGCAAACCTCGGGCCATTCCGAGAAAGTTTAACACCCACTCACGAAAAGAGAGAAGAGGGGGACGCCGGAGGGCATAGGAGTGCCGAATTGCAAAACGGACAACGGGGAAAATGCTCGGATGCATGAGACGAACACGTATGCAAAATGAAATGCACATGATGACATGATGAAATGCAACACGCAAGCAAATGACATGGAAACGACGGCGAATAACTGGATGACACCTGGCGCATCGGATCCGGGGCGTTACAGCTGGGGCGAGATCGCCCGGGTCTGCAGGACGAGGGGCGCCCTCGCGATCCACCTGGAGCTAGACGGCGCTTCCATGATGCTCTTCAAGGTCTTCGATGAAGATGGGCGTCGGCTGGAGTGCTGCCCCAGAGGCAGCGGCCGAAGCTCTGGAGCGGCAGGAACCAGGCCTGTCGCCGCCCGTTCCTTCAGCAGCTCCTCAGGCGGCGGGGGCACCGGAGGATCTAGCGACTCCGCCGAGCTCTTCGCGACTCCGGAGACAAGCGATGACAGCTACGAGCCCCTGAGCCTGCGCCGATCCCGGAGCAGGACGGGCTCATTAGGCCGCCGCCGCCCCTGATCTGGATGAGGCTGGCGCCGAGCCTCACGCGGCCCACTTTTGAAGATGGCGTCTGCCACCATGGTTCCTATTGTTAGGACTCCTTAGGATACGCATCTTTTGTACCTGCGAGGAGCCAAGAACACACCCCGCGGGGGCTTGTAAGGTGTGTGTAGTTCCTTTTGCTAATATGATCCTTATCGTGAAGCAGTGTGAGATGCTCGCCCCGCCTTAGCTTAGTTCCTCCTTTCGAACCTCGCGAGGGCTCGATGCTCTACGCCGACAGGTCCCGGTCCCAAGGCAAGCTTCAGCCATCACTGGTATGCCAGGTCGTGATGCCGTGGTCAAGGCCAGGAGGTGAGCGGCCCAGGGTCCAGTAAGAGCCACTGAGTCGCGATGCTCAGGAGGTCCCCTTTAGCGCTCAAGCAGCCATCGTTCCGTGAGAAAGGAGCGTGATGTTACTAATACGGGATTGCATTAGATGCGGGGACGGTGCTGCGATAACTAGCATTTCCGGAGGGTGACTTATCTCGAGAATCAGGAAATGCTTCCTGGTGCGGCGCTTGGTCAGTGCTTTGACCGGCGAGGGGTTGCCTGGCGAGGTCCCCGCGTGCCTCTTCCCTCTCGCCTTTGCTCCCCTTTCTTCTCTACGTCCTCGGATCCCGGCCCTCGAGCGGGTCTCAACCGTCGCTGGTATGCCAGGTCGCGATGCCGTCGAGAAGGCCAGAGGGTGAGGGCTGGAGAGCCAGTAGGAGCCCTGAGTCGCGATTCTCAGGTACCCCCCCTTTAACGTGCAAGCGATTCACGCGGATGAGAGTGAAGAGGACGCCGTGAGGGCCTCGCCTGGCGCTGCTCCTTGAAGGGATCCTATAGGCCCTCCACAAAAAGAACAAGAGTCCGCTATGACAAGCGGCGGTCAGCCGTTGGTTGCTTTGGAGAGGTGACGAGGCACTAAAGGCCTGGCGAGGTGTATCCGGGCATCCGTGAGCCAGCGCGGGACTCAAGGGGCCCTACCTCAAGGCGGGTTGCGCCTGGCACTGGGCCTTAACTTGTGATCTGTTCCTGCAAATTTGGTTAGATGTCGACGCTCTACGTCCTCGGGTCCCGGCCCTCGAGCGGGTTTCAGCCATCGCTGGTTTGCCAGGTCGCGATGTCGTGGACAAAGCCAGAGGGTGAGGGCTGGAGAGCCAGTAGGAGCCCTGAGTCGCGATGCTCAGGTACCCCCCCTTTAACGTGCAAGCGGCCGACATGAAGGAAGAAGAGGTCCCACGAACAGGCATCAAATAACAAGCATGATGGGTCGAATGCATGGCCCGAAAATAAACGCAAGAGGGGTACATGCCGCTGGGTCTGACCCGAGCGACTTGGGGATGATGCAGCCCGAAGGGCGCCCGCAACAAGATAAGCTAGGTACATAAAGTAAAAAGGGGATACATGCCGCAGGGACGGACCCACGCGGCCTGGGAATAATGCAGCCCTGGGGGCACTCCCAGCTGGAAACGAAACTTGAAAGATGTCACCTGATAGCATTGAGGATGAAGGGGTGTTGAAGTAGCCGACGTCATGGGCTGCGGGAGCCGATCTTCATGAGCCCCTAGGCCTAGGAGCCTCGGGAGGCTCCGGAGGCGCTAGTGGCTCCTCGCGGACCATCTCCATCTCTGCCAGGACTGTGGAACGCCTAGCCTCCTGAGCCTCCAGGATGCTCCTCATGAGGCGCTCGCACGCGGTGGCCGCGTTCGGAAAGCCGTAGGGCATGCGAACGTAGCTGTGGGGAGGGCCTTCACAGCGCCCCACGCGCGAGGGGCAGAAGCGCTCCTGAGAGGCAGCTCGGTTGAGCCCTGGGATGTCGATGCAGACGCGCAGCCCACCATCCTCACCTGGATGGGGAGCTGCTGCGGGTAAGCGCTGGCTGCCGCTCATGACTCTTGACTCCTGCAACTCCTGCGTGATCTGAATGACGAACTCTTGAGGGTTTGGCCCTCCTTGCCTTTCTCCTTCCTGAGGGAAACATGCTCTGAAACACGCCTCCAAGTGGTGCCCAAGCGCCTCCCTCGTGACCTTAGCAAGGTCGGTGGCCCTCCAGGAGGGAGCCCCGAAGCCTTGCTTGAGGAGGGCGCCGGGCGCGCCTTCCTATGCGACAGAAGGAGGTGCCCCCTGAGCAGGCGCAGACCCTGAGGGGCCTGCCTCCTCAGGGGTCGGGCCTAGCGATGTCTTCTTCTTCTTGGGAGCGGTCTCAGGGAGCCTGCGCTCCCGCGATCTGGGTCTTCAAGTGATGCGGCCTGAAAAGCTCGCTCCAGGGAGCACACTGCGTCTCTTTCTTCACAGGGCACCGTGATGACTCTGCCACTTCCTGGCATCTTGAGGACGTTGTAGCCGTGATGAGTCACGGCCATGAACTTGGTGAGAGCTGGGTACCCGAGGATGGCGTTGTATGGCAGGCGAATGTGGGCTACGTCGAAGTCGATGAGCTCGGTGCGGTAGTTGTTGCGCGCCCTGAAGGTGATAGGGAGGCGGACCTGCCCAATCGGAACTGTGGAGCCGTCGGTGACTCCGGAGAAAGGCTTGGTTGGCTGGAGCTGATCATAAGGCACTTGGAGATTGTTGAATGTCTCTATGGACAGGACGTTGAGCCCTGCCCCACCGTCGATGAGGGTCCTGGTGACTTGTACGTTGCTGATGACTGGGGAGCAAAGCATCGGGAGGACTCCGGCTGTGGCCGCGCACTTGAGCTGATCCGCGGAGCTGAATGTGATGGCGCACGCCGACCACCTGAGGGGGCGCGTGGCTTCGAGCTTGGGGAGGACTGCATTCACTTCGCGGGCGAACTGCTTGAAGATGCGTTGAGAGGCTGGGGCTTGAGCTCCGCCCAGGATGCAGGCGATCGCGTACGGCTCCTGGAAGCCCCCAGCCCCCTCGTCCTGATGATGGTCCTCATTTCTCCTTGGCTGCGGCGGCAGTGGAGGGAGGCCTGCGTTTCCTTCTGGACGATCCTCGCGAGGCTGATCCCTCCAGTCTCCCTCGCGAGGCTGATCCTGCCAGCGATCCTCGCGAGGTCGGTCGTGCCACCCTTGGCGAGCACCGCGGTCTTCCCAACGTCCTGCGTTTGTTCCTCCTCCTCGGCTGTAGCCTCGATCGTTGCGGTCGGGGCGTCGGCTAATCCTCCCCTCTCGCACGGCTCAGAGCTCTTGACATTCATTGGTGTTGTGGGTGTGGAGGTCGTGGTACACATAGTACCGACTGCCTTTGAAAGACTCGGGCTGATCTCTGCCCCGCTTGGTGTCTGGTTCTGCCGCAAGCACGGCGGCCCCCTTGCGCTTCACGTCCTTGGCCTTGGATTCCTTCTCTTCTGGGTCTGTGGCTGGCAGCTCGAGGAGGGAAAGGCGCCCTTCCTCAGCCCCGGCACACTTGGTCGCCAAGTTGAACAGCTCCAAGGAAGTGCACATATCTTCATGCATCGCCAGCTCCTCCTTCATCTTGACGTCACGCACACCGTCGGACAAGGCTGAGATGATGGCCTCGTCGGTCACCTTGGGAATATTGAGACATGCATTGTTGAAGCGCTGGATGTACTTCTGCAGGGTCTCCCCTGGTTGCTGCTTGATGCGGCGCATGTCGCTCACGGCGGGTGGCCGGTCGCGAGTACCTTGGAAGTTGGCGATGAAACAGGTGCACATCTCGTCCCAGGAGGAGATCATGCCAGGAGCCAGGTTTAGGAGCTAGGTGCAGGCCCTGTCCTTGAGTGCCATGGGAAACCAGTTCGCCATGACCTTCTCGTCCCCGTTGGCGGCTTCGATGCCCAGCTCATAGAGCTGGAGGAACTCCGCAGGGTCGGCCGTGCCATCGTAGCGAGGGGGCAGGTCTGGCTTGAACTTGTAGGGCCACGCGACGCTGCGCAGCTCGATGGTGAAGGCGACGCAGCCTGCTGTGGCCGATAGGCCTTTGGTGACGAAGAGCTTGGTCTTGCGGGTCCCCATGCGCTGCAGCTGGGAGCAGCGTGGGGTCTTGGCGTGCTGGAACAGGAGCGTGGTCGCGACGAGCCGGAGCAGGGAGCACTCGGGCAGCTTCTTGGGGGCGAGGGACCTCTTGGCAGCTCCGCTCTTGCTGCGCTCGCACCGGACGGAGTGGGTTCCGCCCAGGGGCCACGCGCCTTGGGGCCAGGGTGCCTTCTTGAGGGGGAGGCGGCTGAGGCGCCCCCGGAGCTTCATTGCCCGCGCAGGGTGGGGCGCGATGCAACAAGAAGGACTGCGCGGGGGAACCCCGTGCGGCGCGGACGAGCTCGGCGACGCAGTCGAGCCACTCTTCGTAGACGTCGTTGACTAGGCGGTAGCGCAGGAGCTCGTTTGCCACGATGAGCGCAGCTCGAGCCTCCATGGCCGCGCGGGGCGCGCGGGACGAAGAAGCAGCTGGGGCGAGTGAGGGAGTAGCAGTGCGGCCGTCTCGCCTCATGGACGGATGCTAGGATGATGCTTGCTGCTCGTTCCCCGCCGGGCCGGTGGCGGCGTTGACGGCAGGCGACGGGGAACGGCGGGGGTGGCCGCCGACGGGGGCCGTCTGGGCGACGCGTGAAGCGAGAGCGGCTCGGTGCTCGGCGCGGGCCCGACGAGCGTCTGACATGGATGCGATGGTTGGTGAAGAACAGGGCGGCGGAAGACGAATTCCGGCGCACCCCTACCTGGCGTGCCAAATGTCGGATTTCGGGTTCCGGCAGACCCTTTAGATTCTAACACTTGGGTGCGCGTGGAGATTTCGCCCACTACCTACCTGCACCTCACCGCCTCACTTGGATCTAAGCAATCAAAGGAACAGCACAAGAGACACAGGGTTTATACTAGTTCGGGCCACTATTGTGGTGTAATACCCTACTCTAGTTTGTGGTGTGGTGGATTGCCTCTTGGGCTGGTGATGAACAATACAAGGAAGAACAGCCTCGCGAGGGTCTGTTCTTGGCTAGTGCGAACTGCTTGGGTGAGTTTAGTCGCCTCTCTCTCTCTCTGGTTGATCTCCAGCCTCCTCTACCCTGGGGGTGGCTAGTCCTATTTATAGGCAAAGGCCCTGGGCCTCTTCCCAAATATTGAGTGGGAAGGGCGCCAACAATTGGCCATTTTGAAGGGGAACATCTAGTACACTTATCCTGACTAAAGTTGGTCCTCGCCTGTCAAAGGCTCTGACGATGACGCCTTCCTGGGCTCCACGATGACTTCCTTCCTGCCGTTGCGATGGTCTTGGTCTTGTTGCACTAAAATGGGTGCCTTTGCTTGATGCTCTCGCCTGCGCTTGCTCCCTTTGCACCAAAGAGGAAAGGGAGGACATTGCGCGGGCTGGCGCCCGCCTGGCGCCCTTGGTCGTCATGGCTTGCGTCATGGGCACCTCGTGAGGTACTCCGCCTTGATCTCTCCGCCTCCTCACGAGCCAGCCTGACGAGGCCGTGCCTGAGGAAGCTCCTTGTCGTACGCCCCGTGAGGCTTGGCCCCTCGCGAGGGTCTTGAGCTCGTGCTGATGAAGATGGGCCATGCTGGGCCGCCCCTTGAGCCACGCCGCAGGCCGCAGGCAGGCAAGTCTGGGGACCCCCATTCCCAGAACGCTAAGAAAGCCGGCAATGCCAGAAGTATGTTGGATTTATGTGATTAGGCTTATGCCTCTTGACATTCACGTTATAGACCGGTTCCTGTTCTAGATTCAATATAAAAAGCCCATCAACAATGGGTGCATAGCCATGGAACATACCATTCAAATAAAATGAACAACCATTGTCCTTTAAATTGAATTCATAACCCTGACTCATCAAACATGAGGCAGAAATAATGTTTCGACTAAGTGTAGGAATGTAATAACAAATATTCAATTCCAAAATAAATCCAAAAGGAAGCTGGAGCTGCATCATGCTGACCACCAACGCAGCAACTCTTGCTTTGTTGCCGACCTTGATGTCAATCTCCC